>NC_068997.1:54551546-54558681 GCF_001194135.2 Octopus bimaculoides | reverse complement strand
TTTCCCAATGCCGATTTCTGGCATTTTTCCGGAACCTCCGTATCCGAAAACGGGGATTCTGGACAAAACAAGATTACAAAAATAAACAAATTTGAGAGAAAATGGAGTGGGGGACATCAGCGATAAAGTTGGTACCACAAGACTAACTTGGATGCTTCCAGTTCCGAGTGGAGCACGCAGTGACCCCATAGTCGAAGCCGTATTTGCCTGGTCTTCTCGCTAAAATTTGGCAGGTCTCCATTAAGGCATTCATCTGCCACATGTTGATGCAATTCCACATTTAGGGCCATTCGTAGCATCCTCTCGCCATAACCATATTATAGTGTTGTGTAGACAGACACAATATATTCATGGTTTATATTCACTGGATTCGATATAATGCATTTTCTAATAAAATGTATGGGTATTTACATTCCACGTGCTTATATCGAAAGAAATCCATAAATTCTATTTTCTGAAAGTCTGCTGTTTTCTAAGTTTACGTATACATCTCGAAAGGGAGGGGAAAAGAAAGGAAAACAGGGAAAAATACATTTTATTTTAGTACGAATTTGTAATATACAAGACATTTATAATAACAAAACCATATTGTTAAAGTTCTATGTACAATAAAATATTTCATTCAATTTTGTTTTTTAATTTTTTTTTTGTTTCTACATCACGGAAAGAGAAAAACATTTGTGATATTACAAGAACAACCATTACATTTTCTATCTGTTTCACAAATAATTTCTGTTATATTGAATCAAATTGCTGTTAATAGAAATAAATTACTTGGTTTTCCTATCCAATATATACAATTCTCAATGAAAAATTACTTGTATTGACGAATTAGCAAGGCAGAAAATCGCTGAAGAAGACACACAAAGAAAGCAGAGAGTACACCTACCTTAGTGACGCCATTAATGTATTCCCGACTATCTTGAATGTACATCCAATTGAAATCATTTCAGGAGGAATTATTGCAGCTTTTTTGCATGAAAGATGTTTAATATCTTCTAGTTGTATCATAATGTCCATTATATTGTCCAAATAAATAATTATAGTGAGTCTAATACAACAGCTCAACGTTTTACAGACGACAAATATTCGACGACATTTCGTAATGTCAAAGAAAAGCAGCGATTGAGTCACTCGTGACCTGGAAATTATTGGATGAGCCTAGATCCGGTCGCAAATTTTTTCTCTCGCGAGAATTCCGGACCCCAGTAGTGAATTCATTTGCTTACATCAGAGCAGAGCTATATTTTATCATTTTTTTCCCTTTTTAATCTGCACTGTGCATTCCTTAGTCTTTCCCTCTCTACTGGCAGACAGCAACCTTTTTGTCACTATCGAAAATAATTTCGCTATCACTACAAGTGTTACTGTCTCTAAATACCTGTCGGACAAACGAATAGATATATGTAAATAATATTTCTTCCTTCTTTCCGCCGAGGTTGACTTTGCCTTTCACCCTTTCGGGGTCGATTTAATAAGTACCTGTTATGCACTGGGGCCGATGTAATCTACTTAATCCCTTTGTCTGTCCTTGTTTGTCCCCTCTATGTTTAGCCCCTTATGGGCAATAAAGAAATAAATACTTCTTCCTTCACAAGGCAGTGAGCTGGCAGAAATGTTAGCACACTGGGCGAAATGCTTAGTATTTCGTCTATCTTCGCATTCTGAGTTCAAATCCCAAACGTGGTCGATGCCAGTGCCACCTGACTGACTCCCATGCCTGTGGCACGTAAAAAGCACCCACTACACTCTTGGAGTGGTTGGCATTAGGAAGGGCATCCAGCTGTAGAAACTCTACCAGATCAGATTGGAGCCTGATGCAGCCTACTGGATTACCAGTCCCCAGTCAAACCATCCAACCCATGCCAGCATAGAAAATGGACTTTAAATAATGATGATGATGATGATGAAAGGAACATATTTGTACATTTGTACATGAAGCTGTTCATTAGAAAATACTGCTTCATAAAGAAATAATGCAACTTTTTTGAATGTTTGTCCTTGAGGTTCACTTATTGTTATTGGAAATGCTAAACTTATTGGGAACTGATAACTCTCTAAAATGAAAGATAAATTGGCATCGCTTGGGCAGAGTTTGATCTGTGGAATTAAAACCTTTGGCCCTGATTTCACATTATTAATCAGCTCTACTTCAATGCAGCTATCGTTTGGCTTAATAATCTCCATTCTTGTATCGCTGTATAATCCTTAAGAGCACAATTATTGCAGCATGCTTTAAATTTAATTGATGGGGTAACATTTGCTTCTGATAACACTGTCTTCTTCATTCATGCTAGAACGCCTTTCTGGTATTCAGACACTGAATCAATGTTGAATTTGGGAAATTTTGCCAGCTCCTAATCTTTCTTTCTATCTTCTAATTCATTCTCTTGCTGCTTCAATCTGCCTTTCCATTGTGACTATGGTATTAAAATTATTGAAAATGCATTAAAAGACTTAGGTCTATAAGAAATGTTTTAAACAATCTTAGCTATGGAATGAAATCTAAGATATAATTTATTTACAATATTATCTGCTATAATTATGAGAACATCACTTCAAAAAGTTTTATACACTGTAATTCATCCATATTTTAATGTCGCAGTCAAGTGTATAGCGTTGGATTTGAACACACTGTCTCAGTAAGCAAAATAAAGTAGCTGTCTGTCCCACTAAGCTGGGAATTCTAAAAAAAGTATTCATATTCTTCTCTACTCTTGACACAAGGCCTGAAATTTTGGGTGAGGGGCCCAGTTGATTAGATGGACCTCAGCATGCAACTGGTACTTAATTATTTGACCTTGAAAGGATGAAAGGTAAAGCCGACCTCAGTGGAATTTGAATTTAGAACTTGAGGTTGATAAATTAAGAACCAGTTGCGTACTGGGGCCAACCTAATCGACTGGCCCCCTCCTCCCAAATTTCAGGCCTTGAGCCTAGGAAGGAATGCCTTCCACAGAAAGCATGTCTGGCTATGGGAAATATTACCTTGCTTAGAAATAGATGAGGGGTGACAAGAGAAAAGGCACCAGGCCAGAGAAAATCTGTCTCTGCAAATACCATCTGATGATGATGATGATGATAGTGATGATAATGATGATGATGGTAGTGGTCGTTGTCGTCGTCATGGTGCTAGTGATGGTGGTCATCAAGGGGATGATGACGATGATGATGATGATGATGATGACAATGACAATGATGATGGGGATGATGTATATACATAACACCCAGAATTCAATTCATGCGTGACAGTACAAAGAATATTGGTGGAACATTCCCATCAAAACTTCTGCCAAAACAGGTCTGAGATAGTTGTTTGGGGACAGAAAAGTAAATCCAATCTACCACTAAAGGGATCATCTCCTTTGAAGATGGGAACATTTGAAAATCAATGAAAAAGAGAAATTTTATAGATGACAGCTTCTCTACTCTCATTATATTTTCTCATTTATATGAGAAATGAATTATATGACTAATTAGTGCCCTTGATTATGTTCATAACTATTTAAATAACAATCTTGAAAATTTAGGATTCTAGGCAAAGAAAGAGACCCGCTAGTAACACACTTTACAAATACAATCTTTAATTAGCACAGTGAAAGTGTGCAAAATTTTCCTGAAGTTCAGCACGTAACATCATATTCATTACCCAAATTCCAGAGAATTTATCATTTTGTTAGAAACCAGCTTCTGCCTTGTCAGAGGAATTAAAGTAATTTCAAAAGGGAAAGAAACACATGTATCTGCATATACTTACGCATACAAACATGTGTGTGTACATATATATATATATATATATATATATATATATATATGCACACACACACAAACATTCACATATGTTTACATATGCTCACACATATGCATATGTATAAATGGTTTCGTTATGTGGTTTATATTTCTTTCTTTTTTTGTTTTGAAAGATTTTAAGTAAATTCAACTACATGCAAATAGTAAAGGAAGTTATGTCACACTGTACAGTAGGAGAAAACTAAAATATATTCAGTTTCACCTTTAATAAAACCTAATTTTGAAGTAAAAAAAAACACAAAAACCAACGTTTTAGAACCAGAATAAAATGGTAAACAGCTCTAGCAATGTTGAGTTGAAGATTCTGAACTTGTTAAAGGCGAAAATATTGAATAAATTTGGTTTTCTCACAACTGCTGCTGTGTTAAATAGCTTTATCTATCTTCCTGTTTTTATACTTAGACTACAATACTTCAAGTGAAATACAAGATTTTAGCCGAAATTAACTGAGTTGTTTTCTAAGAGAAAGAAAAGACAACAAAAAAAAACCAACAAAAAAACAGAAATGAATGTTGAAAGTTTTAAATATTTAAAATTATTGACTTGTATTTTTAGAGTTTTGCAGATAAGAATTTAAATCTACATTGTATTCATGTTTCTTCTGACTGAATTAATTGGATATCAGACTACCAGCTGAATGGCTGTGTTGCAGTCAGTGAGTTGCTGTTTAACCTCGTCACAGCCCTGGTCAAACAGATCTGAGATCACCATCATTACAAACACAGCCTTCTTGTCTTTGTTTTAATGTCATAATGTATCTAGGACTATATTATCTATAGGTGCAGACATGGCTATGTGGTTAGAAGCTTCCTTCCTGACCACATAGTTCCAGATTTAGTTCCACAGCCTTCTACTATATCCTTGGGCCAACCAAAACCTTATGAGTGGATTTGGTAGACAGAAACAGAAAGAAGCATGTCATATATATATATATATATATATAACATCATCATCATCGTTTAACGTCCGCTTTCCATGCTAGCATGGGTTGGACGATTTAACTGAGGACTAGCAAGCCAGAAGGCTGCACCAGATCATATATATATACATCAGAAGTGATTCCAGATCATCAGCATCACTCAGGTTCATCACAGATGTTGCATAAAATACATGTGTACCATAGTGTTATCCTTAATTTCATTCAGGTTCGATCTGCAAGGGGTTGGTGTAAACTTTAAACCTCTTGCTAGAATTTTAGTTTGTGTAGTACTTAGGATTTTCTTTGATAAGTTGATTATTTGCGGTTTTTCTTGTACATTTTGTTCCATTTCACTTCTCTGATTTAGGTCTAAGAAATGGTTGTAGTTGGTGGATTGTTGTGGGACATCTGTATTGTGTTTGCTTTGCTGAGGAGAAAATGGGTGTAAAGTGTGTCTGTGGTAGTATGTTTGTGGTGGGGTGACTGTGTAGCTGACTAGATTACGGTTGTACTGAGGGTTGTTATATTGTCTATGGTTGATGTGGTTTGGGTTAAATTTATTTTTGACATTGTAATGTGGGTGGAGGGAGAAGTTATGTTGTCTACTTAGGTTGTGTCTAGTTGAATGCTTTAAATATCCATGTTGAGGGTTAAGTTTCGAAGGCAAATTTTTCCATTGACGGTGAGATGTTGGGGGTAGTGGTTCCCGAAAGTTTAGGTTAGTCTGGAACCTTGGAGGGATCTTTTGATTTGTATGTAGGGGTCCTTGAAAATTACATCCAGATTTTCTATTACGAGCTGAATTCCTATTTGTTGTTTGAATGTTATTTTAGAGTATAATGGAGGTTAGATTGGCGGAGTTGTATCCCTTAGACTGTTTGTGGTTTGAGTGAGGTGAATGTGCTGGCATTTCTTTGTAAGTTTTTGGTTTCTTTTTCTTCAGGAAGGGGTTATCCAATATGTTTTCTATGTTGAACTGTGCTTCGTAGTTTAGGAACAAATTAGCTTGTCTTTCGCAGCGTCATGGGGTTTCTTCAGTTTCACAAGTTGTTTTCCACAGGTTGAAAACACTCTCCAAGCACAAGACTCTTTACTACTCAATGTAGATATTGTCTGAATTCTAACAAAAGGGAAAACATTTTACTTCAAGAAATGTGTAGAAACATAAAAACAATAAGAAGTACATTTGGATGACTAGATACACACACACACACACACACACGCGTGTACATGTACATTCGTATATCAGAATGGCACAATGACAGAATCTTTCTTGAAGTCCCAAATAGACAATCCATTATGATAGTCTCCCATAAGGAAGACTTTTATACAGTAGCTAAAATAGCTGGAAATAGTAGCAACATATCCCTCTTCTGTCTCTTCTGCCTCTTGCAAATCGATAAGTAGACTGGATTGGTCAATCCTGGATACATACATGAATATAAATATATATACATATATGTATAAAGATATATGTTTGTATATATATATATATATATATATATATATATATATATATATATATATATATATATATAGATGTAGATATAGATATAGATATAGATATACACACACATACATATATATATGGGTGTGTATATATATATATATGTGTGTGTGTGTATATATATAGCTATTTTAGCTACTGTATAAAAGTCTTCCTTATGGGAGACTATCATAATGGATTGTCTATTTGGGACTTCAAGAAAGATTCTGTCATTGTGCCATTCTGATATACGAATGTACATGTACACGCGTGTGTGTGTGTGTGTGTATCTAGTCATCCAAATGTACTTCTTATTGTTTTTATGTTTCTACACATTTCTTGAAGTAAAATGTTTTCCCTTGTGTATATATATATATATATATATATATATATATATATATATATATATATGTATGTATACACACACGCACATATGTATATTTATACATACATATATGTAGATATATACACACCTATATATGTAAGTGTGTGTGTGTGTGTTACATTAGAAATCAGTTTGTGCAGGCTTGGAAAATTTATTACTTTAAGAATGCAATTTCGAAACATTTCTCAGATCATTTGACATTGTAAAAACCCTTGATGGGCGCCGGATATCTTCCAGTGTGACGTAGTTGCCAGTTTGCAAAGTGACCAATTTATGGCATTCATGTCCTTCATTAGTTTCCAAAATACTTCATATGGTTAGTTCTTCTTGCTATTTATGGTTTGCTTCGTTAGTGAGCATGCAAAGTAGCTAACAGAAGGTTATGTACATATATATATATCTACTTATAGATGTACACATATATAAGTGTATATGTGTATAGTATATATATGCCTAAGTATGTATATATGTATAAATCTATGCATCTCTCTCCCTAAGTATATATATATATATATATATATATATATATATATAT
>NC_068997.1:54540578-54551098 GCF_001194135.2 Octopus bimaculoides | reverse complement strand
TGTAAATAATATGTGACAATTGGCTCCTGTGCAGGTGGCACGTAAAAAAACACCATTTGAGCATGGCTATTGCCAGTAGCGTCTTACTGGCCCTTGTACCAGTGACACGTAAAAGCACCCATTACACTCTAATAGTGGTTGGCGTTAGGAAGAGCATCCAGATTGGAGCCTGGTGTAGCCACCTGGTTCACAAGTCCTCAGTCAAATCGTCCAACCCATGCTAGCATGGAAAGCGGACGTTAAACAATGATGATGATGATGATGATTATATATATATATATATTTATATATACATTACCAGAGGTTATTTGGGAATTACTGTCCTCATTCACTCTGAGAGATCCAGTATAGGTTTCAATCCAATCAATAAAGCCAAATGATTTTGACCCCAGATGTAGAGTCTTCCTCATTAGGGTTCCTAAATTCTAGAGTAATAATAACATTGGTGAATTGATTCAGAAGAAACAAGTTAAATATTTCCAACTATAACATTTTCGCTGCATCATACAATTGTATTTTTCCATGATGTATAGTGCTATTGTTAACTCAAGCTGTATGCTCTGTTGGTTGGAAGCTAAAAGTGTGTGAGTTGGTCATGCAAAGCCAACTGTTTTTTTCCTGATAACAGAGCAGAGAGATTATAGTCTCACTGCAGAATTTGCTTGTCACAGTGAGACTCAAAATGTTCTGGGTTCAGATCCTGCAGAGATCAGCTAAGCTTCTCCTCATTGCAGGATAAGTGGGTAGGTGGGATCTAATGATAAAATAAAGTACCAATCGAGTACTGGAGTTGATGGTTCCACCTAACCAGGTCTACGAAATTTCTGGCCTTGTACCGTTACTAGAAATCAATCATTGGAAAATATATGGAATCCATTGATGGTCAGTAGAGGAACAATGTTTAAACGTTGAGTGGATATTCCTAAGAGTTTGTTTCTTTACTTTCAGTCAAGTCTGGACATTTTTCAGCTCACAGATACTGGCCATTGAAGGTTTTGTCACTTGGATTTATTTGTTACATGCATTAGAACTTTGAGATAGGAATTTTATGCTGAATTATCAGAATACATTAAAAGAATAAAAGAAAACTATGATGTTTAGCTTTATTTTTTAAATTTATTTCATTACTATTAATAATGCAAAAAAAAAAGAAAGAAAAAAATGCACAGAATCATATTAGATTCATTTCTCAAGATTACTTATCCTTACAATTTTATTGACTCAGCAGAGGCCTAAATGGCCCAAATTACTGAAATGGCTTGCTTAGGTTTCAAAACATTATTGTCACAACATCTTCCCTGGAACATCCATCAGCTATTTCAAATATTTGTTAGTCACATTTAACGACCAAGTTATACCAACTTCTATTCTCCAGTTTCATGTTGACTTTGCTGTTGTTGTTTTAATGAAAAGGTGAATAAACGAACATGTAAATAAGTAATTAAAAATTAAAACCTGCATTTGCTAATGTATCTGAGTGGCCACCATGGATGGCGTAGTGAAGCAGCAAACCTCTTTAAGATATTTTCTTAATTTCTTGCTAATAAGAAAAACCAAAAATACAAATAAATAAATATAAAAAATGAAACAATAAAAGAAAATACCTTAAGAAAATCAAAAAATATTTGTTGAAAGGCTAGTATAATTAAATACTTAACTAATAAATTTGATGTGATTTTTTTTGTCCCCCCCTCCCCGCTTCCACCCTTAGAGATTTCCCTGGGAACCTTTTAAGAAGTGAAAGTAATTAAAGACTTAACCAAAGTCTTAATGCATTTAACTGCAAGAATAATCTCCACCTTGGACTAACTTTTTAGTCAGCCACCCAACACCAGCCCCACTCCACCCCAACAGATAATCAATTATAACCGCCTCATAACCAAATTTTTATTTCAAGTATTTTATTTCATTTATTTCATTTAACAGATGTTTTTACCTTAATTTAAAAAATCTTTTTGCATTTATCATCATCATCATCATTATTATCTTCCTCCTCCCTCATTATACCCAACATCATTATCATCATCGTCGTCGTCGTCGTCTTCGTCATCATCATCATCATCAGCAGCAGCATCATCATCATCGTCGTCTTCATCATTATTTCTTTTTGTCCGTAAATGTCTTAACAGTAATTGCTTATTCAACAGTTTTGACGATTCCACTTCGAACTTTTTTGATGACAATCAAACTTGGCACCATGTAGACTCTGACACTAATCAATTAATGTTGTTTTTTTTCCTGTTATTTAAGAATAACATTTTTATTTTAATAGAAAACTTTCTAAAGAAAACAAAGACACCCTGCTGCAAAGATAACTTGGGAGGACATCAAGTACTTAGAGTTCTTCATTTTTTTATCACAATAAGGCAGTTTATTGCATGAAGATAAATGTCATAAGAAGCAAGACACTTAAAATGCTTTTAACGATGACGATGTAGTGACATTCATGACTGTACAGATTGTGTCATATAGCCAGCTGGAGACGATGTCTCCTGGGGCTAAATTGCAGCAACATTTGTCCTAAACCAGGACTGCCATGTTATGTTGGCAAACAGTCTTTACTCTTTGATTATGTCAAAAAAGACAAAAACGTTTTGAAAACATTCACAATTCATAAGTGATGAATTGTGGGTCTATGGCTATAATGCCAAAGCAAGGATTCAATCTTCACAGTGGAATACTCCAATCAGATTTCAAGACTTTGAGGAAATCCAAGAGAATTCAACAATGTAGCTGTTTGCTATCCCAAAAAAGGAGTTCCAGGAATGCGCCCATCAATGGAAACAATGCTGGACAAAGTGTGTGGCTTCAGAAAGGGATTACTTCAAAGGAGATAAAACACCAAATTGATATGTGTAACAGATCTCTCCTTACGGCACCAATCCTGATACATTTTGGTCCGACCTCATATACCCAATCTATAAAACAAATATTCTTATTGCTCATCATTGTAAAACGGTGAATGCCATTATGTCTTCTTCATATTGAACATTTCAGATTTCTTGCTTCTTATAAAACAATGGAATGTTTTTCTTTGTGCAATAAACTTCCATATTATGATAAAAAGTAAAGTACTTTAATTATTTGATTTCTTCCAAATAATTTTTACAGCTTTTGTTGTTTACAGCTGAGACGTTTTAGAAAATTTTGATTATAGGATATAAAAATATTTTTAATTACAGGAAAAAATAATTGATTTCTGATAAAGCATAACTACATGGTGCCAGTTTCGATCCTCTACAGTCTGAGATCAATTTCACCTGAGGGGATTTTATATTCAACTTCTTGGGTGAAGAGGGAGAGGGCATATAATAATGCAGGTCAGGCATTACAAATGTGTGGTCCCATGTTGGCAAAAAATATCGTTGTGTCATAATTTTGGGCTTATGAGAGGAGGAAGGGGATAAGAAAGAAGAGGAAAAGGGGAAGAGGAGGAAGGGGTGGAGGGGTGGAGGGAGAGGAGGTAAAAAAGGAAAAGGAAGAGGAGGAGGAGGAAAAGAGGAAGTGGTGGAAGAGAAGGAGGAAAAGTGGAGACGGAGGAGAATGCAGCAGAAGAAGAGGAAAAAGTGGAGAGGATGGAGTGGATGAGGAGGAAGTGGAAGAGAAAGAAAAAGAAGAAGCAGAAAAGAAAGAAAAAGAGGCAGAAGGGAAAGAGAAAGAAGACGAAAAGGAAAAGAAAGAAGAAGGAAAGGAAGACGAAGAAGGAGAAGAAGAAGAAGAAGAAGAAGAAAAAGAAGAAGAAGAAGAAGAAGAAGAAGAAGAAGAAGAAGAAGAAGAAGAAGAAGAAGAAGAGGCGGAGGAAGAGGAGCGGAAGGAGGCAGGGAAGGAGAGGATGAGGGGCACCAATGACTCAACAGGGCCTTGGAGGAGAAGGGAAGGAAAGGAATGCAGTTGTGAGAAAAGAGAAACGGTTTTTTGAATGTCTGCAAGGAGCTGATATTGTTGAAGTGTGGCAAAAGGGCCAGAGGGTTGAGGTCGTGGGCTGGACGAAGGGTTATGGCTATCACCCCCAAAACAGAAAGAGTCACTTCAAGAAGCTTCCACACAGTTTCCGTCTAATTTACACTCGGTTGACCTAAAGCAGTAAAAGACACTTGCTCAAGATGTCTGCAGACTGTTATTGAACTTCAGACCACACAGTTTGGACACAAACATCTAAACTCCAAGTCTTCTCCAAATGTATCCAGACAGAACAAGCATTAATCAAATGAATGCCCCACTGCTGTTGTTGTTGCAGCTGCTGCTGCTGCCGCTGCTGTTACCCCTACATCATCTTTCACATGGTGTCTGGCATCTGACTGGATAATAAATCAGGTGCACACATGATCAAGCCGTTGCTATGACACAGGAACGGCTTGATCATGTGTACAATGGTCGTGCTACACATATAAACACATACACATATATGTGACAGACTTCTACATAGTTTCCATCAACCAAATTCTCTCCCGAAGTCTTACGATGCAATATATACAAGCCGTTTGTCCAAGGTATTGCGCTGTGGGTCTGAATTAGGAATTGCGCGATTTGCGAAGCGAAATACTTAACTACTTCACATCGCAACCTGCGCCTGCTTAACATTTCAATATGAACTGCTTTAATTATGTCAATTCTAACTTGAATAACTTGACTATAATTTTCTCGTACTGATGAAGTGACTGAGTATTTTCTCCCAGCAATTCATCTTTTTAAACCAGACTGGAACTGCATTCTGTGATATATTTTGCCAGACACATCTAAGACCAGCCAAATATTGCAGTGTTCTAGAATAGTCTAAAAGTTTAGTGATACTGTTTATTACTAAGCACACTGTCAACTTGTTTCACTTTGTGAAGGTGACAGACACGAGATATTTTAGTCGAAGTGTTGCAGTTTCGGTCAAAGTTACCCACTGAACTTTCACTCAACTCATTTTCCTAATGTCTGCTGCCGGTTATCAGAGTGGAATCATAACGATCGAGATTTCGGGTCAGTTATTTGAAGCTGACATCTATCTGCTTCAGATACATTTGATAAGTTGCAGGTCACTTTTGATGAAATGCTGGAATGCAAACAGCGAGATTTCACATACATCTTTCTATCGAACTTTCTTTCTCTCGTTCGTTTTCTTCCTTTCTCTTTCTTTATTACACACACACACACACACACACACACACACACACACACACACACAAAGCTAACGACACACGCACGAATTCAATCATAATCTATTTGGGAAGATTGTCAGACGATGTGTGTCATTTCAAGAGTCTTTTAGTTAAAGAATTTTTCATGATTTGTCTGAGCCAAATGTATGTTATTCCATTTATAAATGGTTCTGGAAAAGAATGTACGTAGAATGTAGCACCAGAATGAATTTGGTATCGAAAGCAGTCTGCGACAGATGGATATATTACTGACTCTCATGCCAATAACATAGTTACATGGTATCTACTGTGATACCATCGATATCATTAAACACAATATGCCCCTGTAATATCCTCCTATCGTGATATACAATCTTTAGAAATGTTAAACGCTTTACTGTCCAACTTGAAAAGTAGCCAAATAAAACGACATTCAGTGATGAATTTCAGATTCTCCAGATTATAATTCCCCTATTGATTTCAGTTCTAAGAGATTTAGGAATTCCCTTCTTTGCTATTATAATTCTCTTTTTGGCGCTGTAAGTAGACGAAAATCTGAGTGTATTTGTTTCTGCTTATCAAAATTTCCTTCTACTGAAGTACATTTGTTTTGTCTTTATTTTACCGACAAGACAAATTAACATGATACACGTTGGTAGCCATTTTCCCGGAATAACATCCTCATCTTGCACACATGTCAAGTGTCTCTGTTCATTAAAAACTGGTCGCCGCCATCAGGAATCAGTTTCACCATTTTCACTTCATCTGATGCTGTCCACTTAGAATTATGTGTTCTTCTTTCTTTCCTTCCTTCTCCTCCCCCACCCCGTTGAATAATTCCGACAACTAGAATCAAATTGCAAATATAATTGTATTTTTGTTTAAAGGTTACTGCTACTCACGTTTACTACTACTACTACTACTACTACTACTACTACTACTACAACCACTGCTGCTAATATTGATTTCAGATTTTGGCACAAGGCCAGTAATTTCGGAGAAAAGGAAGTCGATTAGATCGACCCAGAATTCAGCTGGTACTTATTTTATTGGCCCCGATGGGATGAAAGGCAAAATCGACCTCGGTGGACTTTGAAACCACTGCTGCTAATATTAGCTGGCTTTGTGCCTAAATTTGAAACCATTATAATTGCTGAACGGCATTTTGTTCACTTTCACGGTCTGAGTTCAAATACTGCCGAGGTCGACTTTGTTTTTCATCCTTTCGGGATCGATAAAATAAGTATCAGTCGAGTACTGGCGTCGATGTAATCTTTTAAGGCGGCGAGCTGGCAGAATCGTTAGCACTGCGGGTAAAATGCTTAGCGGCATTTCATCCGCCTTTACGTTCTGAAGTCAAATTCCACTGAGGTCGACTTTGCCTTTCATCCTTTCAGGGTCGATAAAATAAGTACCATTTGAACACTGGTGTTGATGTAATCGACTCACCCCCTCCCCCAAAATTGCTGCCCTTGTGGCAAAATTTGAAGCCATTATCATTATTATTATTTATTGTCTTTGCACAGCTTCTAACGCTGGAGATGTACTACAGTGTCAGCTGTTCACAATCAGTAGTGAACTTAAGGTAACACTCCTTATTTTTCGAGCACAATCCGGATTATTATTATTATTATTATTATTATTATTTGTGTCTATACAACACTACATTGCTGATTTCTTGAAGGCGTTGAGGATGTGCAGTGTCTTGTGTTCGTTTCATAATTTCTTTTATCTTGACAATAGCCTCTATAATGTATCCACCCCTGAAAGGCAAAGTGGACCTCGTGGAATTTGAACTCAGAACGTAAAGACGGACGAAACGCCCGGTGTGCTAACGATTCTTTTCTACTCTGAGAACAAGGCCCGAAATTTGGGAAGAGGGTCCCAGTCGATTAGATCGACCCCAGTACGCAATTGATACTTAATTCATCGACCCCGAAAGGATGAAAGGCAAAGTCGACCACGGCGGAACTTGAACTCGGAACGTAACGACAGACAAAATACCGATAAGCGTTTCGCCTGGCGTGCTAACGATTCTGCCAGCTCGCCACCTTTAACATAACATATTAACATATAATAACGGTATACATGTACAACATAGCATAGTATACAAACATAACAAACTTATAACATAGTATAAATATATAACATAGCATATAATGACATATAAAGTAGTTATAAATATATAATGTAAATTGGTATATACAAAGTTTATATCATACACAAATTGTCATTGAAAAACAAAAACAAACAAACGAAGATATGTTTGTTTTTCTTTCTTTTATTGTTGAATTTTTCATTTTATTGTAAATTATATTACAGAAACAAAAGACAGTATTTTATTGAAACATTTCCTATAACAGTCCAATCTCAGCACAGTTATTTACCAATTCCACACACGAGTCAAAAAGTAATTTCCATATAAAAATAGAACGCTCAATAATATATGTAATAGAGAAAAAAATTGTCTAAAATCTGTCGAAAAATAAGAATTTGTCAATTTATATCAAATATATTTTTTAACGAAGAGAAAAGAAAGAAAAAACTGGGAAGCAACAAAAAATCTCTCTCTCTCTCTCTCTCTCACTCTCACTCTCTCTCTCACTCTCACTCTCTCACTCACTCTCACTCTTTTTCTTGAATTTTTTTTTTTTTTCTTTAATAATAGTTATTTCGTGTTGCAATCCGTTATAACAAAACATTGATTTGAATTCCATTTAATTGTAACAGAAATATCATTTCAAAATGATATGAATAACAATTATTTAGATAAAGGGGGGAAATATTTTGTAAGGGAATTGTGTATGCGGTGCAAGTTAAGTTTTGTTCAATTCGCTCGACTCTTCTTGCAATTTGATAGAACTCAGTGCATGGGATGAAGGGTAAAATTTAAGAAAACTACAATAAATACACTACACATACTACAAAATAAAAGACAACTCATTAAATATTTTAGTAATAGTTAGTTAATGTATGAAGAAATAATTATCAAGCGAATAAATAAATATAATGAAAACACGACAGTACTAATTGGAATGGGAACCAAATGAAGCAGTTATTACTTGCTTAGAAATAGTTGTGTTAGTAGTCATGGTATCATCGATTTTTAACAAACATCAATAATATGACAGTAATACAATAGTAATAACGACAAAAACACGAGTCAACAAGGGAGCCTGAAACTGCTTCCCAAAACGAGACTTGACAAAGAAATATAGGGAGTCGTCAAGCTTTGTTGAATAGGCAAACTTTTCGAAAGCCTTTCATCCAAGTAAAAGATGATTTAAATATAACATGTCCGTGGTAGTAAAAAATAGTTGGCAATCAGCGCTTAAACTGATCTATCGAACCGCTGGAAAGAGCAGCCTATTGTCTCTCAAAATCACCCCTTGACGTTAAATAAGAGCGAGGGAGTCTCCTCGTGTTTCCTCTCCAAGTTTTTTCATGCAACTGGCAGTATGGCGAGTATATTGGTGAAGTGTTCCTCACCGGTTTCCAGAATTCACAAAGGAAAAGACAAGAGTGATTTAGGGAAAGAGAGAGAGAGAGAGAGAGAGAGAGAGTTGGGTGGTGGTACGGAGATGGGGGAATATAGGCAAGTTAATCTTCTCCAATATCTGAATGACATTTTAATTTTTGTGAAATGAAAAGGCGAAGTGGAAAACCCGAGGACTGAGAACTTAAAAGCATCTGAGGACGTCTTAGTTATACAAATGCTAGTTATAGCAACAATGACGATGACGACGGCGATGATGATGATGATGATGAGGATGATGATGATGATGATGATGATGATGATGATGATTGATGATGATGATTTATCTTGGCAATATGCAACAACCTTCAGAAAACTAGGTTTCTTAACGGAGTCCTTCTCATTACTTTATTGGCGGTACTGATATTGTTTAGTCAATCACACATTTCAATGAAATGTCTGAGGTTGAAGTCACGTGGGACTGCCTAAACATCGTCTGTAGATGTCTGATTGTCCAGACATAATCTCTGACTGTCTGCAGTGCCGAGGTAGTTGTAGGCATTGCCTGCAGTGTTCAGTCGCAGTCTATCATTGTTTGCACTATCCTGAGGTAGGTTATGTGCACAGCTCACACACAGCTTCCGTTGTTCGAAGCCTCAACATAGTCTAGGCTTCGTCTGTGCTACTCAAATATAACTTGTAGCTGTCTGTACTACCTTTGATACAAATTATAGATGTTTGCAGCACCTAGATGTATCTAGGCGTTGTCTGTACTACCAGACAAAGTCCCGACATTGCACTTAGTTGACCAGCCTGCTAGCCACAACTTGTAGTTGCCTGTACTGCCGAGATACTCCTAGGCGTTTCTTATATTGCTCAGAAACAGCTCGTCGCTGTTTCTCTTTCGCAGACACGACTTGTAATTGTCGACTCAGTTAAACATAAAACACGGTTGTCCGATAAATAGCACATCGCATATTATTTCAAAGACATCTCTTTCTTTACTGAAAGAATCGGTAGAGCATGACGAATAAATATATAAACATACTGTGTCATTAACATGGATATATCACGTGGGTGAACAATTAAATTACTGATGATTGTTTTCAAATGGCTTGTTAGAACACTTAAAGATCTCGTCGAGACGATTCTAGAAGTCGTGTGCTTGATTGTCATATTTCTAGGCCCTGCTTTGGATCAGATGTAAATCTCTAATTCAAGCGTAACATTAGTCTAAAGCCTAATGTATTAGTGTAACATAGCAGTGACTTACACAGTCTAAGATATGTGTTGTGATTTATATAATCTAATATAGCAAAACGTATATAGTCTAATATATACGTGACTTCAGGCGGCGAGCTGGCGGAAACATGCTGGACAAAATAGCGGCATTACTTCCAGCTTTAAGTTCTGAGTTCAAATACCACCGAGGTCGACGTTGCCTTTCATTCTTTCGAGCACAATAAAATAAGTACCAGTCGAACACTGAGGCTCTATGTAGCCGACTGACCCTGTCTCCCATCAAACACTTCAGCTCTTAAGCCTATAGGAGAAAGAATATGTAAATGGCTTATACAGCCTCATGTAGCAGTGACTTACTCGTACAGACATTACGGAAGAATAAGCTGCTGTTTAGTTCATTTTATGTATATATTTAATATTTACACTATTTCAATACACTTCTACATTTTTTGATACGCTCTGGTTACCATCAATGTCAGGAACCAGGTCGTATATAAACGAGGTAATAATTGAGTAAAGATGCAAAGACCCCCTTCGGTCATGAATGACCCATAGGGTTGCACCTAGAAAGTTACCCTCCGAGGTACAAGTCAAGGCAAGTTTGCGTATGGAAGACCAGCTAGTACCCATCCATACCAGCCTCCCCTCTCCATGCTACCGATGTTATCCACGGGAAA
>NC_068997.1:54534349-54540568 GCF_001194135.2 Octopus bimaculoides | reverse complement strand
TCCCCTCTCCATGCTACCGATGTTATCCACGGGAAAGGCAAAGGTCGATACAGCTTGGTACCAGTGATGTCGCAACTCATTTCTACAGCTGAGTGAACTGGAGCAATGTAATATAAAGTGTCTTGCTCAAGAACACAACACACAGCCCGGTCAGGGAATCGAACTCACTACCTCGTGATTGTGAGCCCGACGATCTAGCCACTGAGCGATGTGACGAGGGAATGATAAATGAATGTTAAACACATAAAAGTAATCGTGGGTCCAATAATTACCGACTGTTTTTAGTTAATGGGTAATAGAATGAAGTACGGTAATTTCAAGATGGTTCATTGTGAAAATTACGGAGAATTTACAGATGTTAAGACAAATTGTAAAGACATGCATGCATGCATGCTTATATACATACGTACGTATATATATATATATATATATATATATATATATATATATATATATATATATATATATAAATTACACTTGCACACACACACTAAACATGTATGTATGTGTGTATGTGCGCGTGCGTATACACACATAATTGGGGCTTGAGGACACATTTTTTTCTGAAATGGTTACGATGGATAAAGTATGAAAATAATTGCTTAAGAAATCCCTAGAATTAACGCTGGTAAATGACAAACATGAAACAATGAGACGAGCAAAATAAAATATAATGGTTGAGACAAGAAATATTTCATCATTAATAATATGTGTTGATGGAAGATGTGAATGTAAAAACAAAAAATAAAAATAAAAATAAAAACAATCACCAAATGGAAACACTCAGCATATGTTAAAAGAACGAAGTTATTTACAGTTATCCCCTTGAAACGGTGGGGGAAAATAAAGATACAAATTAGAAAAAAAAAATTACCTAAAGTTACTGTTATTTCCTTGTTATATACAATGCTGTTGATTATTTCTAGTCTGTGATTTTCTCCGTCTAAAACGGAGGACAAAATAGAACAAAGAGCCAGTTGCTAAGGAAATACCCATGGTAGTTATGGAAGCGGCTGCCGCCCATATTTTCAAATAGTGGGGTGTTTCGTTCTGTGGCGGGCTATCTGATATGGTGGTAGTCCCTTCTATTGTAACAGAGGGCGATTGTTCGTCTACATTAAAAATTCTTGTTTTTAATAAGTTTGTCGACATATCTAGAGAGGAAGAAGAAAAAGAAGTGAAGTCGTAATGTTTCATATGTACGCTTGGTTTGTTGCTTGTCTTTGTTTGTGTTACAACTTCGTAGCTTTTGGCAACTTTGGTATTTGAATTTTGTGTTGATTCAATTTTAGTCTGTTCAGAAGCACTCGCATAATTGTTATTGATTTTTGAACTATTTCGTTCCATATAGTTTGAATCTTTGGTCTCGAATTCGATTATGTTGTGACGAAACGGTGACGTTGCGCTTTGCTCCCCACTGAAACGATAGTCATCTGTAATAGCGATTTCTTCGTTATTTATTGGACAATACTCGGTCATCTTGTAGAATATTTCATTGGCTTCGTTACTTGACGTGTCACCCACATCCTTTACTATTATTCGTTCCTCGTAAGTTTCAACGAAATTTAAAAATTCAGCAGGATCTTTTTTAATTTTTCTCAAGGCCGCCATTTCAACAAATTCTTCCGTAGTTAAATTATGTATGGGAACACCTCGTAGGTATTTCGGCAGAACACAAGTAATTTGATCTCTTTGTATAAATTGATCTGGTTCTGTTGCTAGCCATTTATAAAGGGTAATAAGTTCTTCGTCACAAAACCAGAGATTTCCGGCTATTTTCATGATTCTTACCCCCGACAGATATGTTCTGACAGATGTTGACAATGTGGTAAGATGGCCATTCATGATATTGAATTCTTTTAGTCCCGTGGCTGTTTGATTCAGAACCAATAAAAATGATTCTGAATTGGTAATATTTTCAATTAAAGATGGGCTTGACTGAATATCCAGTATTTCCAGAGAAGGTAAATTCACAGCGAAGTCTTCAATTTCAATCGCTGGTTCTTGTACGAAAGTCATGTACAGTTGTTTCAGTTTCGTTAATCCTTTAAATGCATCCTTTTTTATAACCCGGAGAGGACATCTGCTTAACGTTAGCGTTTCAAGATTCGTCAAACTAGAAAAAGCACGGTCCTGGATTTGTACAAGATGATTGTCATCGAGTATTAGTTCCTTAAGATTTTGCAAGTCCACAAATGCGTCCTCGCTTATGTTATTCAAATTATTGCCTTGTAATGAAATTGTCTGCAAGGCCGAATTTTCGGGAAAAGTACTCGGAGGTATTTCCTTGATCTTATTATAGTCTAGCACTAATGATGTTAAGGAAGGTGGTAAATATTTGGGAAACATTGAAATTGCGTTGTGATTCAGCCACAGTTCCTGAAGATTTGTTAATCCGCCGAAAGCCTTATCTTCTATATAATTTATTCTGCTATTATCAAGTATCAACATTTTTAAGAAAGTCAGATTCTTGAGATTATCTCGTGAGATCGATATCAGCTTGTTCATACCCAAATTTAAATATTGTACAGTCTTTGGCATTTTTGAAGGAAATATCCGCATTTCGCATCTAGATAAATCCAACATCTGGAGAGGAATTCCATCGGGAAGAGATTCGCTAATACCGTCAATCTTATTTTGATCAACTTTCAATATCGATAAACTTTTCAAATTCTGAAATGCTTTCAAATTAAGCTTTTTCAGCAAATTCTTGCTAAGTTCTAATAGTTTTAGGTGAACTTGGTCTCGAAAACTGTTTTCGTCGAGATGACGAATGAAATTTTCGGAAATATACAAGTTTTGTAAATTGGTAAGATTTTTGAATATTCCGTTTATATCTGATAGTGTATTTCTGGACAAATCCAAATCACGAAGATTCGAAGCTCCTGAAAAAGTACCAGGATTCAAAGAATGCAAATAATTCCGTTGTAAGTATAACGCAGACAGTTGAGGCAGTTCTTTAAATGTCTTCTCATCAATCGAAGAAATCTGATTGTCACGCAACGATAAACGCGTAAGCATTTTCAGATTTTGGAATGGCGTGCTTTCCAAACTTTGAATATTATTGTTATCTAGATTTAAATATTTTGTGTCTATTGGTATATTTAAAGGAACAAAGGATAAATTGGCACCGATACAATCGACTATATTTCCGTGACAGGAACATTTCAAAGGGCAGCCAAGGCTGATTGCACACTGTGGCAGCACTATCGCAGAAAACAGCGTAAAAATTCTCCAGAAATACAGGCGCATGACGGCTGGTGGCTTTTTGTTGTACACTGATAGATTCTGTAATCAAGTGAGAGGTTTTATTTATAAAGATTTAACCTGACCACCAACTACATAACCTCCTCCTCTGTTTAATTGGTTTGTTAAGGAGAATAACCTCGAGTTCCAGTGCTACTCACTTTACTCTGACTTTCTTCTTTTTTCTTTTTTTTTTTGCGTTTGGCCAGGGCTGCTAGTTCAACAGCAGCAGCAGCAACAACAACAACAACAACAACAATTACTACTACTACTACTACTACTACTACTACTACTACTAATAATAATAATAATAATGATAATAATAATCATAATAATAATAATAGTAACAATAATAATGATAATAATAGAGTGCAGAGAAGCAAAACACGGAAATTATAAGAGGAAAAAGAAAGGAAATTGAACAAACACACACATGCACACACACACATGCGCACGCACATACTCACGCACACATACACACGCACACGCACACGCACACACGTACGCACACACATACACACGCACACACAAATGTATATGCATATATAAACAAACATATACTCACACAAGCATATACACAAGCATATACCTACACATACAAGCACATTCACTCACTCACTCGAATACGCACACATACACGAACGCGGAAGTGTATTTGGTATCAAGTATTGCCGGTTAGGGATTGGTCAGTTGGCTTAAGATGACTGGACGTTAAGTATAATAAAATAAGCACCATTATTAAAATGGAGGAAACGATGGGAAAGAAGGAAACTAAATATAGTCGTTTCAAAGTAAAACGTCTTCATTTCATAAAAAAAAAACACTTCTTTCTAAATAAGAATTAAGCGCAATTTTTTTTTTTGCTTGTGTGTTCGTAAGATATATTTCAACAATCTCTAACTCCTTTAGCACTTGTTAATTTTATTTTCTTCTGTCTGTTTTTAGTTTTTAATCAAATATCTCGTCGTTGTAGTTAGTTTTTGCATTCTTTTTTTTTATTTAGAGTAAAATCTAATGTTTGTACTTATTACCTCCGGGTCGCATGGTGTTTTTCTGTTTACACAGACGTGTAATCTTCCTCTTTTTGCCAAACTCTTCTATTATACTCTTGTCTGTTTCTTCATTTTTCTCTCTGTTCATACTTCACAAGATGCATGGTTGCATTCTTATCAGACAGTTCTTTGTGAAATTTTCATTCTTGAATTGTTATCTACAAATGTATATCGGTTTAATAAATTGCAAAGAGAAAAAAAAAAAAATAAAGACAAAGAAAAAGGAAGAAATAATTCCAGTATTTGAAGAAGCTAATAATGGTCTGAGTTGGCAAAAGACAGTTTTAGTTCTGCCCGAAACTCTAAAACTTAAATCTTGTCATGGAACACAAACTTTGCTTATTTCACGAAAGATTCCGTTTAGTTTAAATAAATAAAAGATCTTAGAATCTAATTCTGATGGTAATTTATTCAAGTGGAAAGGAAAGGTGCTGATTGGTAGAACCGTTAGAGTCGGATAAAATGGCCTTACAGTATGTTTTCTGGCTTCGTATGTTATATGTTCAAATTCTACCGAGGACAGTTCCATCAATAAGCGATCGACAAAGTAAAGTGACATACTGAGATCGATGGAATTGACAAACCCATCTCCATTGCTGGCTTTGCGCCGGAATCAGAAATAGTTAATATTATGGAAGTAAAAAACAGAAAATAGCGAAGAAATAAAGTGAAAATCAGTAAAGAAATAAGCTTAGGCGTGAATGTGTGGCAAGAAGCTTGCTTCCCAACCACATGGTTATGGGTTCAGTGCCACATGTGGCACTATGGGCATGTGTCCTCTCCTATTGTCAGGGGCCGACCAAAGCCTTGTGAGTGAATTTGGTGGCCGGAAACCGAAAGAAGCCCGTCGTATATATATGTGTGTGTCTTTCTGTTTATGTTTGTCACAATTTACCACTTGACAACCGGTGTTTGGTTGTTTACATCTCCGTAACTATCTACTATCTTCTCAGTGAAGTGGCCTATTTAAGTAATGCGAGCATTACATTAAATGCAAAATGCAGAGCAATCTTCAGCTGCACAAGAATATATTCTTGTGCAGCTGAAGATTATATATATACACACACACACACACTCACAAACACACACACACACACACACACACACACACACACACACACACAGGTAAATGGCAGAAAATGGAATGAACGACGTCCTTTACTTAATATTGTTTCGACAGATTTTTACACCTGTCGTACATTGGTGAAATGTGTTCTCATTATCATCAAGTTGCCAATATCTGTGGACAAGCCTTGCATTGTAAGGGATTTATTCCATTCTTACTTCACTACACACACACATGAATATATGTCTGTATGTAGTGTATATATGTGTATATGTATGTGTACACAGTTCAACACCCGCACATAGTCGTTAAAGGTCAACGGTCACGTGTACCTAAAGAATATCACCAGTGTATGTGTATATTGGACTTCGTGTGCTTCAGACATCGTTAGGTATATGTTTCTGTATATATTCGTGTGTAGAAATATATGCTTGTTTGCAGCTATATACGTCTGTACGTGCGTAAGTATGTATATTTGTATGTATGCCTAAATTTATAAAGAGGCGCTGGAAATGCATATAAATATGCAAGTATACATACATACATATATACATAGAAACATGCATAAATATATGTATATATATATATAAATATATATATATAGAGAGAGAGAGACAGACGCGTGCACATCTACATATGAAGAGACGAAGTGGAAGTGAGAGGGAAACAAAGAAAGCGATGTATGTGTATGTGCCTGCGTTTGGGGGTATGTATGTATGTATGCATGTATGTATATATATATCTGTGTGTATATGTATATCTATATATGCGTTTATATATGTATATATATGCGCATATATGTGTTTATAAGTGTATACACACACACACACACACACACACACACGCACACACACT
>NC_068997.1:54532315-54534328 GCF_001194135.2 Octopus bimaculoides | reverse complement strand
ACACACACAGATACACGCATGCGTTCCCGAAAGCCTTTCTCTCTTCCTAATAATATGCTGCATTTCATCGATTCATTGAACCAATCTTCTGCTTGAACAATAAAACTAGTCAATGGCACGCTTATGTTGACCAGAGTATGTTTGTTGTTGTGTGTCTATGCACGTGATTGTGATGGAGCGCTTGTGTTTGCTTATATGCTTGTGCCTGTGTGTACGTGACTTTCAAGGGACTTTTGACACTAGAAGCCGGTGATGGTTTCGCATCGAATTATATTGTGGCTCTGATATAATTTATTCTTACCTCAGACAAAGGCAGCTTATACCAAAATGTCATCGCACTCAATGAAATATTCCGCCGGCCCAACAAGGGGGAATGCAATACACTGAGTGGAACAGGCAAAATACATTTCCGAACTCGACACAAAAGATATACGAAGTCTCTTTCATACATTATTTATGGAAACTCTCTTTTGGGCATATCTACTACAAGTATCATTCATAAATCATACGACTGCTTCTACGTGAAGACATAACTAAGCGTTATAGCCATAAGCAAAATGAGGCTATTTGTAGTCATAAGAAGAAGAACAACGACAACAGTAACAGCAACGCTATTAACTTATAATGTATCTGTTTGTAAAATGATGTGTTGGTAGGATATCGATTAAGATGGGAAGTTTTATTTGTTTAGGGGCCAATATAGATACGTTTATCACGCCGTCCTTTCTGTTGCTATGTATGTTTGTATGTACGAATGTATGGATGGATGGATGGATGGATGTTTGTATGTAGCAGAACTGAAGTCACATCCGTGATTCTCATGTTCAAATGGACAATGAAGCGATGGCATTACTCAAAAACCGAATTGCAGCTATCATGTGTGTATGTATGTATGTATGTATGTTTGTATGTGTGTATGTATGTATGTATGTATGTATGAATGCATGGCTGTATGTGTGTCGGAATCTTATGTTCTTTTCTATTTCCAATCATTTCAAGTCTTCCTGCAAAACAGGAACTGCTTCCTCACAAAGATGCAGCATTCCATCTTTGGATCGTTATGTCGATTCTGTTATTCTTCTATTTTACAGAACCATTGACATAAAAATTCAACTTGTATTCCTTCGTAGCATGGGTGAATATGGTCTCGACATCTGTGTAACTTCAATCAATTATTTCTACATATTCCAGTATTTTGGCCAGAAAACGGTTACCCCCGAAGGTAACTGATATTTTGTTGACATTTTCGGACCTATGTTGTGAATCAAATACCGATATTGATTCTTCAGTATGAGTTACATATTCTCCATGTGGCCTCGTGGCTATACAAGGAATCAGAAGTCAGAGAAAAACAACGCAAAAAACAGAATTGCTTCGCCGTCGTTTGATACAAAATAACGTTTAGACGAATAAATATAGATTGAGATCTCTACGAGGAGATGCTGGTGCATCCAGTCACATGCAAGGATTCTGAGTAAAGGGGAAAAATGATTATAAGACAAACTCAACTTTTCTAAGAACGATCAATAAATGGAAATATCAAATAATATACAAAATATAGAAAACAAAACTAAAGATTTGAAAGCCTGTTACTGAACTTCAAAGGAAGTACTACGCACACATACACACACGCGTACACACACGCGCATGCACACACACTTGCATAATATAATATACACACGCACATATATAAGCAAGCATGTACGTTTCTTACAAGAGTGTGAGGATATATATGCAGCTGCACATAGACACAACTCACTCGTTCCCATATACACAAATATATGTACACATATCTACACACATACGCATATATATGGAAGCATATGCGTATGTGCATATACATACATACATATATATATATATATATATATACATATATATATATATTGATAGATGTTCCTATATACACACACAATACACATGCATATAAAAATTTATACATATATATACACACAAACATATATATGTATATATACACACACACACACATATATATATATATATATATATATA
>NC_068997.1:54529137-54531975 GCF_001194135.2 Octopus bimaculoides | reverse complement strand
TATATATATATATAGGCATGCACACCTACACACCAGAAAACATATTTGGAGTGAATGGAGTGCAGAGATATGAAGTCTCCACCGCTCTACCTCTGTACCAGTCGCTAGAAGCTAGAAAACCTCGTTGCATCATCACAACACGTATTTCATTGAAGCGAAGTGAGCAGTAATTGATTTCCCACGAGATAAACATTTTAATTCTGTAGTTGGCAACCGAAAATGGAGTGACTTCAACTCACATATTTCAAACTTCGGTGTTGTAATGAGAAAACTAGAAGAGTGCCAGCTAAAACCAACCGCTGCAGTTTGATTTCGGAAGGAAGATGGTAAAATATACATAATTAAAATATACCGAAAAACTAAACAAAAGCAAACGAACTAAGAAGCCAACAAAAATATGGAACTGTGACGCTTAACACAAGTAAAAAAAAAGATGGATCATTTGACGTGTTTAGTACGGATAATGTTGGGCTTAATAGCCAACTCCCTAACACCGTGAGGCATTTCAAAGACTTTTAGATGTCAGAGCAACTTTGGAATTCTATCCCGGATTATTTGACTGAGAAAATATAAATTTTGCAAATTCATTGCTACAATGACAGGAATAAACATGGAGACTAACATGTACAGAAGCATGTATATAGTAAGCAGTTGGTTGCGTTTGACAGTTGAATGTCGGTGTGTATAACAAAATAGTGTATTGAGAAAATGTGGAAGCGATTGAAGTAACGCAGAGACATTATTTTAATAATGATACAGCGTATATCTATAAGATTCTGTTGCTTGGATTTATTGAGAGCGGTGGTGGTGGTAGTGGTGGTGGGGCATGTTAGATTAAATAAAACACCGAGAAGAGTTAACAAGGTAAAACAATTTCCAGTGAAAAAGAAATGCGATTATGAAGTTTTTATATTGATTTGTTAAGGACCATGTTTGGTAAGATTTGTGATGAGGGGATTGTGTACGTTTGTTCCGTGATGTAATATGGAGTTCTTAGCGTATTGTTGTTACTGTTGTTGTTTCGTTTGGTGTCTCTCACAGCTCCAAATTTTGAAATCCAATTGATGTATGCCTCATCATTTTTATCATTTGTTCCAGACACCTCAGCCCATTTCCGAAGTTGATAAATTAAGGTACCAGTCAAGAGTGGTGGAAATGTTAGAGAATCAGACACAATACCTTACTACTTGATAAGCACTTATTTTATCAATTCCGAAAGGATGAAAAACAAAGACGACATCGGTGAGGTTGGTGACTTCATCCCTCTCCCGAATTATCACTTCCACATAAAACTTTGGGTTACTTTTGCAAAGATTACTTTGTTGCATGCATTCTAGTTTGATCTGATCTCAGGTTTGACTCTACTTTGCTCCGCCTTCCTACCAATGCGAGAAGCTCCATGAATAGTCATAACACTACGCTTCTGTTCTGAGGAAAATATTATTAAGGTGTCTTAAAAAGAACTGATTGGAAAGATTGACCAGAATATCTGTTAAAAGAACTATGTTGTAATCGGTGACAACAGTAGTTGACAAGCTTACACGTGTAGACTGTGTAGTGAGAGCGTAGGGCATTTGATGGCGAGCTGTAGTAAACTGACCAGAAATCAATAGAAGAGAACACATTATTACGTTGTGCAGATGTCCCAACGGTGTATGTTTGGGAAGTAAAACTTACGGAACGATGAGAAATGATATGACAACCAGGCTTCATATACACGGGTATCTAAAAATCAAAAGTCTCTAGAATTTCAATGTACAATGCAAACGTATGTGTAGTAAAAGACAAGATATCGATTATAGCAATTAGACAATTGTGAAGGCATCGGGCTTAGTGGTTAGGGTGTTGAACTCATGATTGTAAGATTGTGGTTTCGATTCCTGGACCGGGCAACGTGTTGTGTTCTTGAGTAAATCACTTCATGTTGCTCCAGTCCACTCAGCTGACAAAAATGAGTGATCGTGTGATGGATCGGCGTCCAATCCAGGGGTGGGGGACATGTACACCATTAAAACCAGGAAACCGGCCCTCATGAGCCTGACATAGCTCCAGAAGGAAACATTTATTTCTATTTTTATTAAATAGGCCATTATATTTATAAGAACCATTTTGGTTGCGAAAGCAGTTCTGGCTGCGTGGTTGAAAAGTTCGCTTCCCAACCACATTGTTCTGAGTTTGGTAACAAAACGTAGCACCTGGGCAACTTTCTTTTACCATAAATTTGGAATGCATTCTCGAATTCAGACTGTCTGTAACAAGAACTACGGTGTTACCACAAAATAGCTACACTATCCACAATTAACTGATGAGTAGCTTGATTGTTTCAATTAAACGTTCCGTCGGGGAGTCTTGACGAAATTGGTCATCATCTTGATGAATTTCCATAAAATGGTTACAACTAAAATGAAGAATTACTCTGTAATGGGTCGACAAAAAACAAAGAATTATGGCAATTAAGCAAAATCATAACCATTATGAACGCATTAGGTATGGATTGTGTGGAAAATGGCAAGCAGTAGAGTGACAGACGAAATGCTTTGTGTAGTTACGGATTGTTATGATCCGGGCTCGTATCACATCATATTCAGTAAACATTTCGGACAAAAGACCGTTGTCAAGGCGAAGATTTATGGAGAATTAGAATAAGACAACTAGAATTTGACGTTTTTAAATAAATTTCAATAAATTTCAAATGGTCTTAGTTGGACAAATTTGTTTTTGTGTGTAGGTTGTTGGAAGTTCTGAAAAATATCTTTTGAAATATGGAGATAAATATGCTACACACACACACACACACACACACACACGCACACACACACACACACAGATGTCTGTGTA
>NC_068997.1:54528448-54529107 GCF_001194135.2 Octopus bimaculoides | reverse complement strand
ATATATATATATATATATATATATATACATAAACACACATACACACACACATGTGTATGTAAATGTAGCACGTGAAGGCGCATGGAACCATAAAATGCTTCTTTGGTATTCATTTTCTGAAACAGTCTGAAAAAGTCAGCAGAGTAGACACATATTTTTGTATATGCACAAGTACATGTTTACACATACACACACACACACACACTCACATATGTCTTTCTCTCTCTCTTTTTCATTCTCTCTCCCTATATATATATTTATATATATATATATGCTTACATACATACTCCACCACATATTTAAATATAACTTTTATGAATGAGAAACGGGCAGGAGAATGAGAGAGAGAGAGAACGACGGAGAGAAGACATAGAGAGAATTAGAGAAATAGAAAGATAGACAGAGGGAGATATAGAAAAAAAGAGAATGGGACAAGAAGACAAAGAAACGGAAATATAGAGACTAATACATAAATAGAAAGAGAGAGAGAGAGAGAGAGAGAGAGAGAGAGAGAGAAAGAGAGGGGAAAAGAGCAATACATATATTATGTATATGTATATATGTTGATAGAAAGAGAGATAAATAGATACTTAGATAGAAAGATAAACTGACAGATACAGAGAGAGAGAGAGAGAGAGAGAGAGAGAGAGAGAGAGAGA
>NC_068997.1:54527805-54528438 GCF_001194135.2 Octopus bimaculoides | reverse complement strand
GAGAGAGAGAGAGAGAGAGAGAGAGAGAGAGAGAGAGAGCGGAAAAGAGGAAGGAGTTTGGAAACTATGCTTGTGCGACGTGAATAATGATGGCAAGATTATAAATGAGAAAACTAAAATTTTGCGCATTTTCTGTGATGCTCCACTCAATGGTAAGATTTGCAATTTGCCATGTACAAGGAATACAAAAAGAAAGACGAAAAAAACGAATAGAAAGAACAATATTAATCATAATCTCTAGTAATAATAATAATAATAACAACAGTAGTACCAGTGGTAGTGGTAGTAGTAGTAGTAGTAGTAGTAGTAGTAGTAGTAAGAAGAAGAAGAAGAGAGATTATAAAAATTCATTTCCAATTCCACCACGGTCCTGTCAACCGTGAAGTCCTTGGATTCGACACAGAATTTAGATGAACAAATGCCTGTTCTACACATTGCTATAGAAATTTATCTATTTCCCAATGTCCCTCCTGTCCTTACATACATTCCGGTTCCATGTTATTTTTCTTGAAAATCTTATGTCAGCTTTTTCTCTTTACTCCCACTTCTCTTTTACTCCTGCTCTTTATGCACGCACACACACACACACACACACACACACACACACACACACACACACACACACACACACAC
>NC_068997.1:54525719-54527569 GCF_001194135.2 Octopus bimaculoides | reverse complement strand
TATATATATATATATATATATATATATATATATCGTGGTATTAATTATATACATACATACATACACTTGCACACTGACTGGTATACACAGGCAGGCAGGTACACTGACCTATATACCGGAATATGACCTAATTTTCTTATTGAACTGTAGAAAACAAATCTACAAGTGATTGAGTCGCATCAAAGTATATACTGTTACAATTTACATATATATGAAGTAATTTATACATGTATGTATATAGATGTATACATACTTGCATAAAAACATATATATACATACATGCGTGCACTCTTACATATACACACCCAACCACACTCATACACATACCGACGTGTATGCACACGCAGGAACGTACAGAAATACATACATACACTCTCACACAGTGTTGAAGTTTAAAATTTGCAAGCTTGTTTCGGTTCTCGTGAGAACCTCATCAGTGCTAATAATGAGAACGTTTATTATAGTATTTGTTATATAGGAATACCAAACAATTCATGGAAAGGAAAAGAAAAGAGTAGCGGAACTCCTTAATAGTGTTAAAAATCAGTGGATTTGGAAATAAAGCCGTTATTTAATAAAGTTTCTCACAACAAATAGAAAATAAAGTCGAAAATTAAATTTAAGCTTAAATTCTGTCTTTATATAGGGCATCTACTTAGATATACGAGAGGATTAACCGACACTATTTCGGTAGATGGTTATCAGAATAGCTTATTATTAATTTAACTAAATATATTAAGAAAGTAATTACTTCTAAGATAGAAGACGGGAAAAGTTGAAACGTCAGCTGGAGGAGTCGAACACCACAAATACAGTAAAACTCATAAACCGTAGCAACAGCTACACTGAAGTGACATCACAACCTTTTTTTTATTTTTCCCGAATGTCAAACTATTACACTTGTCTTTGTCTTCTGTTGTTCCGTAAATGTGAACTATATATATATATATATATATATGGAGCAAAAACGCAATAGAAGGAATTAAAAGGTTCGGATAGGTAGACGACACAAAGGCGGACAAGAGAAACAACAATTAGAAGGACAGGCAAAGAAAGACGGGTCATTCTTGACTTTGTTTCTTCTGTCAAGTACCAGAGGTCATGACCATTTCGGACATACACATACATACACACGTGCACACACACGCATACATCCCCACACACTCACACACATACATATGCCTACGTTTGTGTGTGTGTGTGTTTGCGGTTGTATGTACGCGCACTTAATATATTATTCTTTTACATTCCCTCTATTGTCTTTGATTGTTTCCCTAAACGTCTGTACTTGTTACATTTGCTTTTTCCTACACCAACCAAACGTCCTACAGTCATTGAAATTACCGACCGGACATTACTCATATCTAGTTTTTTTATTCTGTTTCCAGCATTAAGATTAAGATTTTACAGCAGAGTAACAATTAACTTTAATTATCTTTTAGACACACAGCCAAAACAAAAAGTTATTATTTTAATCACGAAACTTTGGACAATCATATGCAAACACTTCATTTCTTTTTCTAATTGAGCTTCGCTAAATAAACATCGCATCGAATCCCCTATTTGGTATCATTCTCGGTTATTGTGAATATTTTTAACCTTTATTCTTAGTTGAGGATTTTTGTTTTATTTCTCTCGTATTTTCTTTGTTTGGAAATTAAAATTTTAAATCATATTTTTTTTCAATTTCGAATGCTGATTAATCTTAAGTTTAGAAAAACGTGCAATTTTCTAGCAGTTAATGAATTGTTCGTGCGCAGTCGCAGACACGTGACGCACGTGAGCGCAAATGTTTAAGACAATACAATCTCTCTTTCCCCTCCCCACTGTGTATATATATATATATATTT
>NC_068997.1:54525047-54525577 GCF_001194135.2 Octopus bimaculoides | reverse complement strand
ATGTATGTATATTAAGGAGACACATAGTGCGATACAAATAGAATACAGCCTCATGTCTACTTATCGCAAATGTCCAGTTATCGCCTCTGTCCACTTATCACCAATGTCCAGTTATCGCCTCTACTCCACTAAATCGTTTCTTTCGCATCTTTCTATTATTATATGAACGGGATCATTTCACGCTTGTAACGAAAGTCATGCAGTAAAATTAATTAAGGAAATTATTACATTAAACCCAGATCTACTTCTAATTGGTTTGAAGGTTCATCTGTATCACCTGCGTCCTTCATTAGACTTTGTGTGTGGGTGTGGGTGTGTGTGTGTCTGTGTGTGCGTGTACGTGTGAGTGTGCGTGAGTGCGTGTGTGTGCGCGTGCTTGTGTTTCTAAGTGTTTGCATGCATACATGCACAATTGTATGTGTATATATAATGTAAATAATCATGTTTGTATGTCTGTATCTCACATTACACACACGCACATACACACACACACACACACTCTCTCTCTCTCTCTCTCTCTCTCTCTCCCG
>NC_068997.1:54523669-54524699 GCF_001194135.2 Octopus bimaculoides | reverse complement strand
TGTGTGTGTGTGTGTGTGTGTGTGTGTGTGTGTGTGTATGAGGATGCTATTGCTTATAATATCAGTGGCTTAGTATGCGTAAAAAATTATCAATTAATAATTTAAGGGTAATAACAAGCAGTACGGACATGCTAAATATATCAGTCAAAATGACTAAACCACAAATGTTCAGTGAAACACAAACGTGTAAGCGGGCAAATGAATAAAAATTCTAAAACCCCGTACCAATGAGGAAAATAATGGAAAATTGAAAAAGCCCGACTTATACGGATGGACTCTTTCTATTTATTGATACTCTATGTGATCGACCTCGGAAGGATACACACACATACATACGTATACTTACACAAGTACACACACATACATACGTATACTTACACAAGTACACACATATACATGCGTGGACGCACCCCCTACCCACTATCCTACAAGGTCAGAGTACTAAAATAGTGGATGAAGTTCCATAGTTTTGCATTGAGATTCGATCCTGTGAAATTTGGTATCTTTACATTTATTGATGACACTTTAAATGTAAATGTCTGCGACCAATTTATAATTCTTTCCTTTCCAGTGTTGGCTTGTCGAGAACGAAAGAAAAATGATCGCTCTTTGTCCATTAATGTAATCAGTATTCGTCTCAAACGGATTCAGTATCACTCGGAAACATAGTGTCACAGGAAGGACTAATTATTACTGCAAGTCTTTTTTTGAATAAATGTCAGCGGATTATTATCATTATTATTATTATTATTATTATTATTATTATTATTATTATTATTATTATTATTATTATTATTATTTTTATTATTATTATAAAAACGATAGAATGGTGTTAAAAGTGAGGTACAGTCGTCGTATGACTAATCCTCTTCAAGTGATTGGTAAATGTATGTGTGCGCACGCGTACGTGTGTGTGACTATGTATGTGTATCTATCTATCTATTTGTCTGTCTGTCTATTTGTCTGTCTGTCTATTTGTCTGTCATCTATCTATCTATCTATCTATCTATCTATCTATCTATCTATCTAT
>NC_068997.1:54519804-54523565 GCF_001194135.2 Octopus bimaculoides | reverse complement strand
ATATATATATATATATATATATATATATATATATATATATACAGACACACGACTTAAAAATACACTTATTTAGATTGATACGTTTATATATATATATATATATATACGTACATAACTATAAATACATATGTACATGCATATATACGTACATACAGATATGTGTGTGTGTATATATATATATATATATATATATATATATATATATATATACACATACACACGCTCACACACACACATACATATACCTATATGCAGATGCACAACTGGTTATAAATACCAATCTAGACAGTTCTTTTCTATGAGCATTGACCGAATAGATGAAAGATGGTTGGAGAAGTTGCATGATTAGTCAAACGGACTCAGAATCCAGTAATAGTATCACTGTATCTTTCATGTTTATGAACGTTTTTTTTCTTCTCCTTCTTGGTTTTATATCTGAACATTGTTTTATTAGTTTTAGAAGATTTATTTCCAAGGTAGAAGACACCGATCAGTGATAGGAAATTTAGAGAAAGTTTTTCAGTCGAGATCTTAAAATCTTTCTGTAACTCAGAGGATTTATGGAATCTGTGAAATAAATTAATGTTTTTAAACCAATTTTTCATCAGATTGAAATATTAAGGCGATTATATCGTTTTATTAAAATTTTCTGGAACAAATTAGAACTTGTGTAAGCAGATATTGTAGACAAGTCTGTGTTGTTTTGATTATCTTTGAATTTTGGAAATTCTGTTACACTTTTCTTACACATGTAGAGAGTATGGAATCGTGGAACCTTGGGGAAATGGGTTTGCCAATTAAAACGATTCCAGTGGAAGACTTCTGAAGGATAAAAGGCAAAGTTTACCGCGGTGGGTTTTGAACTCAGAACACAAAATATCGAAACAAATTGCGCAAAGCAATTCGTCTCGTACTTTGATGGTTTTGCAAATCAATTTCCCTTAATTCCTAAAGCTGGAACATCTCATAAAGTTTAGAAGAATGGGAACAGTTCCGTATATCGACCCTAGTACTTGACTGGTACTTTATTTTGTCGCTGCTGGAAGAATGAAAAGAAAAGTTTACTCTGGGTGAATATGAGTCGTAACAAACACTTTCTATACGATGCTCTAGCGATTCTGCCAATCCAACTTTCTTGAAAATTCTTTAATATTGAACACGGGTTGAATTTCTGAAAGTTTGCCATTCTTACTTTCGGAATGGTTATTATGACAAGTATATGACAGTAGTTCTGTATCGTTGCAAAACTTGACTGAATCTAGTTCTCACTGGATATTTCCAGCACAGTTGCAAAGTTGTTACAGCGAAAATATTGAAGTTATTTTCGTGAAGATAATCGATTGTTTTGCCGTTCTACGATTTGAAGTGTATGTCTACTGACTTACTTATTCCACTTAAAATGATTTTGGTAGCAGAAGCGAAAACATGTGTTCTTTGTTAATTTTGCAATACAATATCTAAATAGGAAGCAGGAATTTTTATTTATTTTATTGCAACAACTGAATTTTCCACCCACATCTGAAAGTTCTGCTATTGGCATTCATAATTTTCGTTTTATGATTAGTTTAGTGGTAAAATAAATGCACAACAAGAAAATTCAATAAAAAAAGACAAAAAAGTCAAAGGTTGACTGGCATAAAATGAAGCTGACCAGCATAAAATAATATTTTCAACTGTTGGTTGTTGTAAATATTCAATATCTGTATATTTGTCTCTTTCTCTTTGAAATGATTTCTCTCTAAATTGAATAACGTTTGGGTCAAATGGAAGAGAATTAGATTTGGTATACACGAGAAAATTTCATTTGATTTCATAGATATCTAAACAATTTAAAATATACCTAGAATAAATGAAAATATATTCCAGTAGTCTTCGATGCAGGATATAACGAAACGTAAACTTACATCTAATCGTATTATCCTAGACGTGTCTATGGCTTAGAGAATGAGTAGGTTAAAAGAGTGAGTGCTCATACCCAAACTCGTGACATGATACAACAAAGAATGCTTTAGTGCTCAATAAATTAACTGAATAAATATATATTTCTAACTGATATTGATCAATATCAATAATACAGAAAGGGTGAAGGCGCGTGGACCAGTGATTAGATTGTCAGACAAATGACCATAAAATTGAGGTTTCGAACTTTAGACAGAGCAGTGCGATGTGTTCTTGAGCAAATCACTCCATTTCACGTTGCTTTAGTCAACTGAGGGGAAAATGAGTCTCAACAACAGCTGGGGTTTGACCCTGTGATGAACTGGTATCCCGATGAAGAGGGAACATTGTAATCTGGGACACATATGTGTCAATTAAACCCGGATAAATCTCCGGCCTAATGATTCTGTGGGTACGTCTCTGACACGATTTCATTGCAACTGTTTATATAGGTCCCAGGGTTTTCAAGTTCGAATATGCTTACTTCTTTTCGTCTGCTCTGTGGGTCAGTCATCACATGATGCCCGTTGCAAGTCATTTGTGCTAGCTTTTGGCTGGAATTTATGGTTGTGGTTTGCACATCCTTTCTCTCTTTCTTTCTCTTTCCCTCTCTCTTTCTCTTTCTCTCTCTTTCTCTCTTCCTCAGTCTTTCGCTTCCTCTCTTCTCGCAGTGGAAGAAGAGGAAATCTAAAAACAAATTTCCGGAATTATCTGCCATCATTTTTTGCAGAACAGCATGAAAGCTATAGAACCACACACGCGCGCGCTCGCAACTCTGTATGAGAGAATTATTCTATAAGATTTCTATATTAACGTTGAGAATGATGTTTAGCAAAGATTACAATAATTGAGACTCGATGATGAAGAAATAGCAGCAAGGGAATATTTGAATTGAAATTATTGGATATGATCGAGAAAAGAAGCAACAGTGTAAGCGATTTACAGACCAAAATCTTTTGTAACGAAACCATCTGAGAGAAAATCTTACCTTTAGGCTGTCATCATCGGACCAAATCAATATTCGCTTACTATCGAACTTAGTTAATGTTAGTTAGCTACAACTCACGCAACACTACATAGGGTCAAAAATACAAACAGACTATTCTTTTCCAAATAGTATGGAGACTGTAGAAATTAGTCGAGTTAGAGAGCCGGTCAAAATGTCTTGGTAACGTTTATTCCGGTTCATGACCTTCGCGTTCAAATCACGTCGAGACCAACTTTACAAGGACCGTCTTGATAAATAAAGTATCGTTCGCATTCAGTTGATTGGCTGACATTGAAAGCGATGCCTTGTGGTACTTGTTACAAGTCTTTGCTTCTTGGGTTCAAATCCCGTTAGGAACTACTTGCAAAGATGAATTAACTTGTCCAGTTTAAGACCACAACTAGTCAGTTCACTCATTGCGGCTAAAGAATTCCTTCTGACAATCCTTCCTTCAGCTTTTTCAGAGGCTCTTAGAAGGGCCACAACTGTTGTACTTCCCTGATAAAGCAGCAAAAAAGAATAGGATTCGACCGTCAGAGAACAATAACGAATTCGGTGAGTAAAGTTGTCATTTCAAATCAAGATCGAGTCATCTTTGACGTAAAGGCTTTGATGTAAGAAGGGAGATAAATTCTGGGTTTTCGGCGGCCAATTTTCCTTACTAACTAACCAACTAAATGTCAGTACATATACATAGGAATGAGAAATATGCTTACAATGTGTTGGCACTCGGTCGCTTACGACGTCGAGGGTTCCAGTTGATCCGGTCAACGGAACAGCCTGCTCGTGAAATTAACGTGCAAGTGGCTGAGCACTCCACAGACACGTGTACCCT
>NC_068997.1:54516932-54519794 GCF_001194135.2 Octopus bimaculoides | reverse complement strand
ACGTGCAAGTGGCTGAGCACTCCACAGACACGTGTACCCTTAATGTAGTTCTCGGGGATATTCAGCGTGACACAGTGTGACAAGGCTGGCTCTTTGAAATACGGGTACAACAGAAACAGGAAGAAAGAGTGAGAAAAAGTTGTGGTTGAAGAGTACAACAGAGTTCCCCACCATCCGCTGCTGGAGCCTCGTGGAATTTAATGTGTATTCGCTCAATAAACACTCACAAGGCCCGGTCTGGGAATCGAAACCGCGATCCTATGACCGCGAGTCCGCTGCCCTAACCACTGGGCCATTGCGCCTCCACTATGTTTACAATAAATAAAGAAGAAAAATAACTTCATGCGGCCTCATGTAGCGTGGAAATAATTGAATTTTCGTGTTGGATGTAAACATATTTACTTCCTCTGTGGAGGAGTTTGCGATGCTTAACGTTCAAATTCTAAAGATAATACAGATTTTGCTGTCATACTATTGTACACAAGATGTGTGTGTGTGTGTGTGTGTGTGTGTGTGTGTGTGTGCGTGTGTGTGTGTGCTTGTGTGTGTGTGTGTGTGTGCTTGTGTGTGTGTGTGTTTGTGTGTGTGTGTCTGTTGTACGAGTGTGAATCCATGTCCGCTTTTATGCTGATACCACCTGAAAAAAGTAACTGGGCAGTGTGACAAATGGGATTCGACAAGATAGGTATAAGACTACATGAAAAACAAAAGAAATACTGGTTTCAAAACGATCCACAAAATATTTCGAAGGTGGCAACCCAACATATCCGCCGTCCAATTTTGGAAAGAAGTAACAGTGAGCGATGTTATACATACATGCATACATACATGCATACCTGCATAGACGCGGGCGCACGCGCGTGCACACACACGCACACATATGTGTGTGTGTGTGTGTGTGTATGCACGTGCTCAAGTATACATGTATGCATATATATTTATATATGCATGTTTGCATGTATATGTATGTATATATGTATATGTATATATGTGGCAGCTGATGAAGGGGATGTTTCTATGTGGCCTGCTTGTTTGTTGCACCTTGTTTACCATTTTGTCCTTGTTCTTTTGCCACGTCATGTACCCAGTTATGTATCTATATGTACATGTAGATGAACGTATATACATACATGTACATATATATGCATATACTCATATATTGTTTATATATATATATATATATATATATATATGTGTGTGTGTGTGTGTGTGTGTGTGTGTGTGTGAAGTGTGAATCTAACAAAGCGGCTTTTGGGGAGAAGCTTTAGTAGACAGTAGAAGTCCTGATATTAATTAAATTCGATGAACGTAAACATAAATTGTTACCTGATGATAGCCAAGAGTAAAAGATATACCGCAGGGGAGGCACAGTTCACTGCTGGGAGCAGTGACTATGCTGTAAACTTGATTAATCTTTCGTCGTGCCTCTCGTTTCATTAGTGTCGTTGAAATCTGCCGAAGTTGTTTACAGAAAAGAAACCAAGTATGTGACTACTGAAACCACTCTACTTCTTTCATTGGTGAGGTTGAAAAACTCTGGCATAACAAGCAAGTTCGTGTGGAGAAGTGGTTAGGTATGTTGCGCTAACTGTCGTTAACCGTGTGTTCGATTCTCTGGGACAGAACGACAGGTTGTGTCCTTGATATAAGGCACTTTATTTTAGGTTGTTCGAGTTAGGAGACGAATTGACAGAACCGTAAGAGTCCGCCTATCTGCGCTCTGAGTTCAAATCGCAGCGGAATGAACCTTGCCATTCATTCTTTAACAAACCCTCTCACCAAGCTGTCTTTGTTGTAACTTTCAGTGGCCGAGCATGCAATAGGCCGTACTGGATTAGGTGTTAGCAGCAGCAACCTGTGTGTGAGCAAACTCTTGAATGCAATCTCTTTAGTGTGAAAGAAAAAGTAAGTGTTAGTACTCAATACTGGAGATAAAGTATCAACACATATTTATTAAACTGAATTTCGTAACTTTGGGGCAGCTTATATACCGATGTATCTTTTTACGCACACACACACCAACACACATAGCAAAATTGATGGAGGGATCGATATAACAATCTATAAATTTACGATTTCACTTGGGTAGACTGATACAAACAACCTGTCAGCAGAACTTTTCGAAATAAACATACATTTCATTTTAATGGTTCCGAAGAAGTTATAGAATGTTACAAAAACACTCAGCTTTTATAGCAGAAACAGCCGTAAGTTAATGAATGTTATTACGTAACTCCCGTTCTTTTATTATTCATTAAATTATATACACACACATACACGCACACACACACACGCACACAAAACGCGCATGAATATTATTTTATTAAAAATAGATATATTATCATTTAATTTAAATACAGTATGAGTATATCATATTAAGAATATGTGGCTAAAGAATAAATACATAACTAACATGTCTTCAACTCTCTTCATATTGGCAGACATGTTTTTGCGTTTTCTTTTCTTGTAAAACAAATGGACATATACACATTGGTTGTATGAAGCTTTCCTATCAATATCTACCTTAAAATATTTGAGTTGATAGAGATTTTTTTTTTAAATAACAACTGGGGGCGCTTCTCTGCTGTAGTATTTCCGGTTTCGCAGTTATAAGCCGTTATAAACCGCTCGTTATGGTTTTCCCCTTCAGGCTTGGTGCTTATGTAAGATTTCTACATTTCATAACGGCTGACAAATGCAGTCGCAGTGTATATATATATATATATATATATATATATATATATATATAGACTAAGAGAGAGAGACGTATATAAGTTAAAATATGTATTATTTATTTTATTCATTATTATTTTAATTATATATACATACACACACAAACATATATATATATATATATATATA
>NC_068997.1:54512997-54516922 GCF_001194135.2 Octopus bimaculoides | reverse complement strand
ATATATATACAAAGGGTGAGAGAAAGAGAGAGAGAGAGACAGTGTGAGAGAGAGAGAAAGAAAGAAGTACGGATAACAAACCAAAAGCCAATGTCAAACAAAACGGATAGAATATTTGTTTTGTTGTTGTTGTTGTTGCCAGGAAAGGAGCATGTCCGCTTTGCGTGCTATTAGTGCGTTAGTTTACTTTAGATATCATATTAGAAATATTACACAAACTATCTAATAACATGTTAAACCGTTTCTTTAACTTCTTCACAGATTCTCCTAACATATACAAGTTTCTGTTGCTTTTATTTTTCAGCATTTATTATATTTCTTTAAAATAGTTTTATTTTATTTTCTTCGTTAGAGTCGACCTAAACGTGATATTTTCCCGTTTGCTTTCTTTTTTTTTTTTCTCTTTCTTCTTTTGTTTGGTTTTGTATACTTATATATTTCAGTTTTATTCCGAAATTCAATTCCGCAACTTTCTTCTAAGTAGGAGTGAAATATATGACATGTGCCATTAGGAAGTATAATGGATACATGACGATTTTGTTGAGTTTCACCGAATTTAATGTACTCTGACGCCTTCTTCTTCTTCTTCTTCTTCTTCTTCTTCTTCTTCTTCTTCTTCTTCTTCTTCTTCTTCTTCTTCTTCTTCTTCTTCTTCTTCTTCTTCTTCTTCTTCTTCTTCTTCTTCTTCTTCTTCTTCTTCTTCTTCTTGTTGTTGTTGTTGTTCTTCTTCTTCTTCTTCTTCTTCTTCTTCTTCTTCTTCTTCTTCTTCTTCTTCTTCTCCTTCTTCTTCTTCTTCTTCTTCTTCTTCTTCTTCTTCTTCTTCTTCTTCTTCTTCTTCTTATTATTATTATTATTATTATTATTATTATTCTAAGTTTACTGAGTGCGACGAATTCAACTCGATTTGTGTTGTCGTTTGTTTTATTTTATTTTTCTATATTAATTCCGACTCTTTACGTCTTGAGTTCAAATTCCGAATTCAGACAGTACACTTCTCTGCATACGACACCTTACACTATGCAACAATCAACCAATGAATTCAGACATACCCTTCCGTAATCGTTAGCTGATACTACAACTCTTACAACTCACAGAACCCATTTCCTACTCAGTTGTCTCCAAATCACATAACGTAACACACGCAACACAAAGCACTGAAATAACCACAAAAGCAACAAAAAGAAAAAAATACCCAGCTCCTACAAGCAAAGCAAATCTGTTCTAATACTGAAATAAATGCTTTATTTCCACAAGATAACGCTGAACAAAATCCCAGGAACAAGTGTGGTGCCACTGGTGAAAGTATAGTGGGGCAAAACCATAAATCTGTTGAAAAAATTCTTCATTCGATCGTTCGTTCTTTTAAACTGTTTTTAACATTTTCTTATTATTATCATCAAAGAATGTATATATATATATATATTAACACTCTTCTGACAACCTGTACTTAACACAACAAAACTTATATAAAGCTTTACATTTTACTTTTGACAATCTTTTTCTAAAAAAGTGAAACCGGTCAATATATATATATATATATATATACACACACACACACACACACACACACACACACACACACACACACACACACACACACACACACACACACACAGATATATATATATATATGTATATATGTATGTATGAATGTATGCATATATGTGTATGCGTATGTAGGAAACTCTAGACACGTTCTATAAGCATGATTTGAGAGAGCAAGAATGAAGAAATTTCCACAATGGTAAATGAAAGACTAATTGAAACACACACACACACACACACACCACGTCACATAAAGACTGTATTACACACGCGTACACAATCACACACCAACACACACACGCTACACAGACGCAATACACAGGCATCGACAGATACACACATCGCACACAAACATTATAGACATTCACATGCTGTAGGTCACATACGCACACTCACACGCATAAACACACAAATACATACGCAATATACAAACGCAGACAATAGCACCCCACACACACATATATACATACAAACACACACGCATACACACATATGCACACATACCCATACACACGCTCAGAATAGACACGTGCACGACGTAGTCATATATACAGTTCACATTTATGAATCATGTCGGGAGATAGAAGCATAAATGCGCGTATAGACAGAACAGAACCCCAAACAAAGTAGACACACGCGCGCGCACACACACACACACACAACACACATACACACACAACACACACACAACACACACACAACACACACACACGCGACATACACACACACGCGACACACACACTGATGTGTTTCAGCAGAGAACACTTTATCGGATTCCTATCCACAAGGCGTCTATTTTGCTTGTGGCCGACACCTGGTTTTCTGAGACTTGCTGTCCGATAAATTGAACAAGACACCGATTCTCCCATGAATCTACAGTTTAAACTCCATGACAGACCACGTGATTTATGTCTAGTAGGAAAAGAAAATACGACTGTTGCTGTGACTATGGCTACTATTAAGAACAATGCTAGTAGTAGTAGTAGTTGTAGTAGAAGTAGTAGTAGTAATAATTGTGGTGGTGGTGGTGGTCGTGGTGGTAGTAGTAGTGGTAGTACTGGTGGTGGTGGCAGTAGTAATACTATTAGTAGTGTGATAGTGGTGGTAGTAATGGTACTATTAGCAGTGGTGGTGGTGGTGGTGATAGTGGTGGTAGACAAGCAAAGTCGACTACGGCGGAATTTGAACCCATAACGCAAAGACGGACGAAATACCGCTAAACAATTTGCCCGGCGTGATAACGATTTTGCCAGCTCGATGATTGGTGGTAATGATGATGATGATGATGATGATGATGATGATGATGATGATGATGATGATGATGAGGAGGAGGAGGAGGCTTCATTTGCCAGAGGAGCATCAGATGGGTATGGCTTTACAAAGACATTACCTAGACAAAGGCTACAGCACCGTCAAAGAGATGAGCTGCCGCAAAGCATGTCTCACAAAGAAAAGAAAGCCGTATTTGCTCACCGCTCGGTAAAACTAGCCGCTGCCACAGCTTCAGCGCATGTTTGCGAATTACTAGCCATCGTATGACGAATCCACCTCCCAGAGAGCGCTGGTTACAGATGAACCATCTGACCAGTGGAACAAAATGCGGCGACTATAGAATATTTTGCATTCTTATTAGAGACACTCAAATATACACAGATATTCACACCCACAACCATTTCAATCTATTCAGAATTTATTGCATTGAAATCTATTCAAAACTTTGGTAAATTTGCACGCGAATAAATTCTTGTGTTTACAAAATATTTATTACTCCGATAATGTCTAAATGATTTTGAATTTAAATATGGAAATTGTCCAGCAATTTACGGTAAAATACAAATTGTATAAGGTTTGTTTTTGAAAGAACGCAATTTCGACTCAACTATTGAAATTGTTAATTCAAATTTATAGGTCATTCGGTTGAATGAAAAATTGAATATTCGAAATCGACGGAGGATCATCTTATCTGTGTGTGTGTGTGTGTGTGTCTAGACACGTACGCATATATACGTGTACTTATGTATGCATGTTTGTATGTGTTTATATATATGCATATGTATATATATATAGATATGTATGTATATATATATAGAAACACGCACATACACACAAAAACACATGCATACACAAATATATATATACACGAATGTATATGCATAGATATACGTATACATTGAGAAATAGAAACATTCACATATGCACATATATAGTTTTTGAACAATGCCACGCAGTTCTTCCTGTCGCCTCTCTCCGCTGCTGCTAATCAAATGGAAGTCGTTAGTATTCTACTTGTACGTTAGAGATTAAAAATTCTTTGAAGAGTACAATTAAGAATCTTCTAAACGAACAGCCACAATTAAGAAAGAAGCATATATATATATAT
>NC_068997.1:54512030-54512743 GCF_001194135.2 Octopus bimaculoides | reverse complement strand
CGCTCTTCCGATCTTATATATAAGTATATATATAAATATATGCATATATATATATATGTATACGTGAAGTATATTTGCCACTTAAATGCCACTTATATATATATAAATATATATATATGCATACACAAACATATACACTTACGCACATACATATGTATGCATATTGATATGCATATCCATAATATAATATATATGTATGCATATGTGTGTGTGTGTGTATGTGTTTGTATGTGTGCACGTATGTATATATATATATATATATATATATATGCATATGTAATTGATGCGAAGGTGTGTCTAGATAATTTGTTTGCTACACAAATCAAAACAGTCCATTAAGAAGTAGACGTAAATGACGTTATCTAATTAGGAATTAGGTGAGTCTGTCTTTTTAGATGTTGTATCTATTCAGCTGTAACCTAATTATGATATACACACACCTGTGAATAGAGAGCCACTTCACTGCATATAACACAAGATCTCTCTTTCTCGCTCTCTCTCTCTCTCTCTCTCTCTCACTCTCTCTCTCTCTCTCTCACACACACACAAACACACACAAATACACACACACACATACATTACACAGGACTATAAAGGGTCTAATAAACGTTTAGTCTCTACCTATTGAGCCATTTTTTTTACCTGATGTCTTTGTGTTCTATATAAATTTATTACACGTTCCAGCAACATTGGTTTATATATATATATATATA
>NC_068997.1:54510534-54511594 GCF_001194135.2 Octopus bimaculoides | reverse complement strand
TATATATATATATATATATATATATATATATATATATATAGAGAGAGAGAGAGAGAGAGAGAGAGGAGGGAGAAAGATAGATAAAGAGGTATATAGATAGACAAACAGATAGATAAAAATAAATGCGCTCGCATACGTATATATCTACACACACACATATAGATAGATGCACGTGGTTTGCAAGTACAGTCATACACAGCTGTAGTCATACATTAACTGAAGGATCACTGAATACATTCAAATAGACCATGAAACTTATTTTCACAAAGAACACATCAGCAATGACTTCAAACGTTCGATTTGCGCTGGCTTCATTCAGCGGTCGATCGTTTTCAAATTATATCAAAAGACCTGACATCATAGCGTCACGACTAAACGCCTTTTATATTCTAAACAATTTTCACAAATACACACATATTGTTCACCTAAACAACCTCAACAATTCTCTGGCAAACATTAAACTCTGCTCCCAACGCTTATCTACTGCAACCACTTAGTAAATACTTCAAAACATTTCTCAGTCCACCCACTAATTTTTAATAAAGTAGAATCACATTTCAAGGAAGAAAGGAGGACCTTTGCAAGCTTTAGAGAAGCTCAGCAGAGTGGTATCTTGCACGGAAAGGAGTCAACATTCTCACAATGCAATAACCCCAGATCCACAGTCACCAACATAGATACTCCAGTACAGACATCACAGACACATCTCAGACATACATTTCACAAATTTGTCTTTCATATTAATTCCTAATCTAGACACGTGACCTCATAACTCACATATATATTGTTGCTATTATGCAAAAGTGTCATAGGTCCGAAACGTTGCTTTTTTAGAAAACTGAAAAATAGTTTCACCATTCCATAGCAAAACCGTTATAATACACTTTGACAATTTTTCATATCTTGGCATCTGACGCAGCTGGAGATACGATAGTTTGACCAAAAGAACCGGCTATTGCAAGCAAAATCAAATATTGAAAAAAACCAAAAAAAAACCCGCATTTGGCCAAATTTGGGCATACAGCAGTTTAACATGATAGCAACGATATATATATATAAA
>NC_068997.1:54509190-54510175 GCF_001194135.2 Octopus bimaculoides | reverse complement strand
GGTTCGGCAAAGATACCGATAGAATACGTACTAGGCTTACAAAGAATAAGTTTTGGGGACGATTTGCTCGACTAAAGGCACTGCTCCAGCATTGCCGCAGTCAAATGACTGAAACAAATTTTTAAAAAATGAATCTATATATGTATGAAGATGCGGAATGGTCGGGATGAGAAGAATTTGGGTGGTAGCTCTTCTCGATAAGGACTAAGCTGGGGCTAAACAACAACAGTAAGCAACGTAATGGTCGTTAGACCTCTGAAATGCTTTTTCAAAAATCTACTCCTCCGTCGGTTACGACGATGCATATTCCGGTTTATCCAGTCAGAGGAACAACCCGTTCGTGAAATTAATGTGCAAGTGGTTGAGTACTCCACAGACATCAGCACCTTTAACTTAGTTTTCAGGGAGATTTAGTATCATGTAGATTGTGACAAGGCTGCTACTAATTTTTGTTAGCTGAGTGGGCTGGAGCAACGTGAAATAAAGTGTCTTACTCAAGGTTACAACGCGTCGCCAGGAATTGAACACACGACCTTACGTTAGTTAGCCGAACACCCTAACCACTAAGCATGCACCTTTACGGTAAAGCCTACAAATTGATAAAGAACAAGAATAAGACTCTGAGAAGTTGATCCCTTTCTGAAGAACATGAATGAAAAAAGTTGCTGTGACAGGCTTAGGGTTAAAACAGGAATAGAAACCGTAACACGGACACAGCTCACTCACCAAAGACATCATAGATCTTATTACACTACATTCAGCGCTTCATTCACCAAAAGGAATCGATATTCTTATTGGAATCTATTGACGATAAATAATTATCAATTTGAAAGAAGATATCGATTGTTGAATCTGTAAAACATCGTGTTCACCTCTCAAACAGTGAGACTTCAGTAAAAAGAGCCAAAACATAAAAACATACATACATACATACATACATACATACATTTACATATATGCACACACACACACACACATATATATA
>NC_068997.1:54508204-54508720 GCF_001194135.2 Octopus bimaculoides | reverse complement strand
CAAAAAAAAAAAAAAGCAAAAAGCAAACAAAATCCCCACAAAACGAACCAAATGAAAGAAAAGAGAAAAAAAAAACATGAAAAGTAACAGAATTCAAAACAAAAACTGGTGTATAGGTAAATGTAATCATAACGTTGTTTCAGTAAATGACTTTCCATTGCCACAACCTCACTACAATTATTTCCTTTACACGGCAATAGCGAGATTTCATAATAAAATGGAATAAAATCGACTGTAAAGGCTTGTCAGGCAGATATATTCAATATTCACTGCTCCTCATATTGAGACTGTTTCGGAAAAAATAACAACTTGATCTCACCAGCCAGGTTTATTGGTCGCACGTATCAAGAACTAACTCTATATCTCTTGATTATATATATATATATATATATATATATATATGTATATGTATATATGTATACATGCATATGTGGGTACAGGACACCGCCAACGGTTCAAACAACATGAAATGCGTAAACAAACGGGTTAAATACTTAAACAACGAGAAGAAAATGG
>NC_068997.1:54503486-54507859 GCF_001194135.2 Octopus bimaculoides | reverse complement strand
ATATATATATATATATATATATATACACACATGTATGTATGCATATATAATTCCCGGCAACGTGTTGTGTCCTTGAGCAAGACACTTTATTTCACGTTGCTCCAGTCCATTCAGCTGGCAAAAATGAGTAGTGCCTGTATTTCAAAGGGCCAGCCTTGTCACACTCTGTGTCACTCTGAATTACTCTGAGAACTACGCCAAGTGTCTGTGGAGTGCTCAGCCACTTGGACGTTAATTTCACAAGCAAGCTGTTCTGTTGATCGTATCAGCTGTGAGCCTCGTCGTCGTAGCCGAAGGATTGCTCCTATATATATATATATATATATACATACATATATATATATATATATATATATATAGTACTGATCCGTGGCAGAAAATTATATACACGTACACATTATATTTTGTTGACCACGAAAGGTAAATTAACCTCGGCGGAATTTGAACTCAAAAATATAAAGGACGCAATGCCGCAAAGAATTTGGCCTGGCATACTAACGGTTCTGTCAGCTCACTGCCTTATTTTAGAGGGATTAATAATAAGATGTTCTCTGTTAAATTTTCCTGTGAGACGGAAAGCTTTTCTACAATTCCAAAGCGGGAAACAAAGAACAACAAAAATATACAACAGTGAATATCGTATATCGTATATTGTTTAAATTAACTAACAAAGAAAATCAAAATTTCTTTCAGAACAACCGAGGAGATGGCCCTGGTTGGCAGTCGTCCAGTATATAAACACTGAAAGATATGTATAGATAAAGAATACATAAACATTGTGTTAGTGTATCTGTCATGTAGAGTGGCAGGAAGAATGGAATCTTTCTACATAAACATACAATGTGTTTCTGTAGTGAACAAATACAAGACGTTCAACATGGAAGTGTAGGTCTGAGGTATTTAATGAAAAATTCCTGACGGTGTTCAGTAAGAAGTAGCAGTTCATTTATTTAATTAAAATGCTAATAAATTGGATCAAATCAAATGGGTTGGTGACTCTACAAATTATCACAGACAAGCGTAATCAGAGATTATCTGTAACTAACTATGCAGAGTTGGTCAGAAACACAAACAACTGCAACAACAATAGCAAGACACACACATGCACTCAAGCAGTACTGATATATATACATGTAGGTATATGTATGTGTGTATATATATATATATATGTATTTATACTGTCTATATACATACATACGCGCGCACACATACACACTCACACACACATACATATATGCATACATATATATATGTATATGCATATATACATATACATACTAGTATATATATACTATATGTATAAGTGCATATATTATGTATAAATGGATGTCAATCTATCTATCTATCTATCTAACTATCTATCTATCTATCTATCTATCTATCTATCTATCTATCTATCTATCTAAGTTGTTGCTTTTGTGCTGATGTCTATGAATCGGATTTCATTCAAAGGAATGTGTTGTCCGTATTTACTGACTGATTGTATTTCACTGCATGAACAAACTCAGTGACTTTAGTGATTTCATTTTGAATTTTACACGTACGTAGTGGTTGATTTTGATTAAAATTTCAAGGTTTTAATTATAACGACATTGCTGAATATTTTATTAAATTCGGTGGTAAGAATATAATGACCTCTGTCACACAAGACATTAGTATCTCGAATACTGATAAGTTAGAATTGAATGTGATATTCGGTTGAAGTAGTAGTAGTAGTAGTAGTAGTAGTAGTGTAACCAGGCTTGACTTGGATGGAGCAGACCTTTGCTGTGTTTGTACATTATGTTTAACTAAATTTGAATTTATTAACACTAATGGAAAACGTGTAACCGCTCATTTAGGAATTCGTGTTGTGACTGACTAGCGTTGATTCCAGGATGTATTTCTAATTTCTAATTCATGTTTTGTTTCTATGTTTGAATCACAGCGCTTGTTGTGACATTTTGAGGACTCTCTGGCACTGAACGCAGGAACAGAAGAAAGTAGGACTGGTTACAAAAACAAGGCATCGAGTTATAGTCAAACCAGAAATCTAGTCAAAATGTTAGCTGTAGAGTTGTCTTTTTTAAAGTTGCTCAATGACCAAGTGGTGACGGCCAATGATTTAAATCTTCACATGGACCGCAGAAACAGAAACTTATTTTATCGACCATTAAGGAATGAAAAGTAAAGTCGACCTCGGCGGAATTTGAACTCAGAACGTAAAGACTGACGAAATGCCGCTAACGACTTTGCCAGCGCACTGCATTACGGATATAGTTTTAATATTAGTAATAAAAGACATACAAGCAACATTTTAAAAATATTTACTGAAAAAGGGAATCATAAAAACGGCAACTGTATTTATAATCCTCCATTAACTCTACCGGTTCTTATTTTTATCACCGTTTCTTTGAATTGTATTAAAAGTTGCGTCTTGTTGTTCCGTTATTTCGAAGTTTTTTGTTTTCATTTTAAAATTGGTTTAGATATATTAATTTTTATTTCCAGACAAACTGACTTTCTCTACAGCTAAAATTCTCGAAAATACTTAGCAGAATATTCAAAAATTATTCTAACTTATGCTTTAGTTCAGAATGTAATCTTCCTCACGACGGAAGATGTGAAATCAAAGTAAAACGAAAAACCGAAACAGAGGACAAGGGAGTGTTTCTACTTGTGAAAGGTAATATGTATACAAGCATACAAAGATATAAGCCCAAACTTTGCTCATGTGAAACTTTGTCGACCGAGGGACAATTATGTTTAGTGTTACTAACAACAAACTGATTCTGTCGCAATAACCATCTTGTGATTATGTCAGAAGTTGCCTCCTTACGTTAAATGATCCTTCGCTGATGCGAATAGTTATTACAGAAATATGAAACACACGAACGAGAAACGTGATCAAAAATAAGAACTGAATACATAAACGTCTTTTATGTTTTCGATCGGTGAATCTTGTTTTCGATCTGACGCGAACTTCAGCTTAAGCACATTATAAAATACGGAAGAAAAAAAAATTCTTCTTTGTTTCTGATAACCAAAATAAGCCATCCATGAAATTTGAAATTCATTAGAAAACATAGAAAATTGTTATTCCATTGTATTGTTGTTTTATCTACAAACATAGCTGTAAGCACCTGTTTTTATCACACAGCCATTGACCTGAGACACTTTATGATAAATTACTCTACAGCACTCATATGTTCAGACGTGTAGCGCTACTGAACTGAATCGGTTATTATTTCTTTATATAACACACCATTATATTATGATTTTTCACTGAATTTCTTGCTTTTATGGTGATTCTTTTAGACGATATTGATTTCTTCAACACAAAACCACAACTATAGAGGAAAAATAAGATAATGTGTTTCAAACCACTACTTAATGCTGAACAGGAGCCTTTTATATTTGTTATTAAAGGAGGCGAAATGAGATTTAAGGTTGTTTATGCGTTTTATACATGAACATTAAAAACTTGAGTGAAGTGAAATTATTTTAATTAAGAATAGAAACAGGATTGCTGTGAAGAATAAGTGGAAGGTTACGTATTGCGCTACAGAAATGGCTCCCAGCACTTTACTACGACAAATTTGATAAATCAATCAATCAATCAATCAATAATAATAATAATAATAATAATAATAATAATTTCAAATTTTTGCACAAGGCCACCAATTTCGTGGGAGGGGCTAAGCCGATTACATCGACGCCACTGTTCAAGTGTTGCTCATTTCCTCAACCCCGAAAGGATGAAAGGCAAAGTCGACCTCGGCAGAATTCGAACTCAGAATGTAAAGGCGGACTAAATGCTGCTAAAAATTTTTCCCGGGAGGGTAAGGGTTCTGCCAGATTGCTGCCAACCAAAAAAATTTACCATTAAAGAAATTGAAAAAATTATATGATAGCAGAGTGGATTTTGTTAAAGAAATAGAGAAATATCAAGACCTAGCTTGAAAGATGAAGAAATTCTGGGAGGCAAGGTTGCGAATTGCTCTTGTTGTAATTGGTACTCTTGACACTACACCCGAACCATTTCCTAAGAGGCTGAAAGATATTAGAACTAAGACGCACATTGTTGACCTACACAAAAGCACCATCCTATGTTTTGTAAGAATTCAAAGAAAGATTCTTCAAATCTTGAAGAGACTTGGTGCCACCAAATCTCAAGACAACGTCACTGCTAAGTAAAGTAGAATGTAACAGATTTATAAAAATAATAGTTGAAGTAATGATAATAATAACATTAACAATAAAGTAGTAACCAATAATCTAATAATAAACAACACACACATATGGATATATGTATATATATTTATATATATATATGTGTGTGTGTGTGTATGCATATATATATATATATATATGTATTTATATATACACATATT
>NC_068997.1:54499242-54503281 GCF_001194135.2 Octopus bimaculoides | reverse complement strand
TAAAAGAACTCGGAATGTTGGGCTTCTAGCCAGGCCTTTCGCGATATCTTTAAAGCCGGAAACTTCCTAGGATCACCTCGTATATATGTATGTATGTGTTTGTGCATATACATACACACACACACGCACACGCACACACACACACACACACACACACACACACACACACACACACACATATATATATACGTACATGCTTTTACATACAAATAGACACAGGCATACGAATTAGTATTGAGTGTAACAATCAGTTGTAAATACCAACTATTTATATGAAATATCGGCTTAGGATGTATTATATACGGAAATTGGACAAAACACCCTTAAGCTCTTAATAATAGTGAGTTTATAAACAGTGTCCCTATGGAGAGTTAAACATAATATATAGAACCAGACGCTGATAAAATCCAAACGTAAGGACTGAAATTAATCTTTCTGATCCATCCTTTCCTGTTCACGAAGATATTTTATACAAAGAAACAATGCGTTTATATTCCGTTCTGTTACTAACAATGTTGGCCCAAAGCCTCTACAATACAATACTGTAATGAAACATTGCTAATAAACGAGTGATAAACTCATTCAACTTGTTGCCAAGAATGTCTTATGAAAGTAAATCGTTCTCTCTTATTTAATTAAGACTTTAGTGACAACGTATTTAAAAACAGTGTGTTTCTATGGATGATTTAAGAGGCTATCGGTAGTAGCAGATGAATTTCCAATTCGGGACTGAAACCAGTCTTGCTGATCGATCTTTTTTTTTCTCTCTTTACGATCCCTTTTGATCGGAAATCTACCCCCCTCCTATTTCTTTTTTTCTCTCTCTACTTCCTCTTCCCCAAAAGAAAAGCTCTACTTTGTACCTTGTCCCCTCTGTGTTGAGCCCTGTGTGGCTAATAAAGAAACATATCTATCTATCTATCTATCTATCTATCTATCTATCTATCTATCTATCTATCTGTCTGTCTGTCTGTCTGTCTGTCTGTCTTTCTATCTATCTATCTATCTATCTATCTATCTATCTATCTATCTGTATGTATGTATATATTTGTGTGTTTGTGTCCCCGTAATTTAGCGGTTCGGCAAGAGACACCGATAGAATAAGTACTCCACTTACAATACAAAGAATAAGTCCAGGGATCGATTTCTTCGACAAACACCCTTTCAGGCGGTGCTCCAGCATGGCCGCAGTCAAATGACTGTCACAAGTAAAAGAATAAAACAAAAAGAATATATATATTTACATAATTTGTCCATAAATTTATTTTCACAGTTTGAAGTGTGGAAGTTGTAAAGATAATTTACGGACACTTCGTAATTCTACACAGACACGCACACACACACACGTATATATATATGGAAATACTAATTCTGTTCCAGACCAGCTGAAATTACTCTCAATTCAGGCTGTTTGTGGCGCATATTTTCTCTCTGACTTTGCCAGTATCAGCGAGTAACGTTTGATTTAAGTGCCCTGACATCGGATAATGTATAAGCGATGATGGCCTTCCTATTGAGTCACTATTCATATCACGTTAACGCAACCGTAAGCCACATTGCCAATCGATCTGTGTTATAGACTCTCAGCACAGACCTTTTTTCTATTATTCATCCTTATTTTCTAGTTTTGGTTGTGATTTTGTGTATATATTTTTTTGCAGTGCAAACACAAAGGAAAAATAATAAATGTAAAACATTAAAATAGAAATATCCTCGTCCGTCGTGATACAGTTGCTCTTCTGGGATCACAGTTTTACTGTCTCAAGTCTTCTGTCTAAAAAAAATAAATAAATAAAAAATCGCAAAATAAATCATTTTAAAACTTCCACATAAAAAGAAGACAGAAAATAATAATAATAATAATAAAAGTGAACAACAAAGACGCTTTGTGAAGAATATTTCATACAGAGTATCATTTGTCATTTTGTAATTTCATTCTTAGCTGTCACTTATATTTAATTTAACACCTTTGTGAATAGCAGCTTCCTTGATATTTAAGTTAATGGAGCTGGTAATCTAGCGAAAGGGAAGTGTTTAGGGGAAAACGACCAACGCTTACAATAATCGATGCTGATTTACAACAGCCGATCAAAAGTTAGTTTATCCTGTCCGCTATCTTTATTCCCGTTAGATTTATTCTAATATTGGTTTCAAATTTTGGTACAAGGCCAGCAATTTTGAGGAAGTGGGGAAGTCGATTACATCGACCCTAGCGTCCAACTGGTACTTATTTTATCGACCCTGAAAAAAATAAAAGGAAATGTCGACCCCGGTGGAATTCGAACATCAGGACGAAAGAAATGCAGCAAAGCGCTTTTTTCTGGAACAGTAACGATTCGTCCAGCGCGCCGCGCTTTGCTTATTATAATATTATGACTTTTAATGCTGATAATGTTTCTCTCTTTATTCTTAGTATATTTAGTTTTATATTTACCTTACAGCCAGGGTTTTAAGTCCTGTCAAGATTAACTTTACGTTTTCTACTTCAGGGATCGATAAAATAAGTGCTAGATAAGTACGAGATCAACTCAATCGATTATATGCATCGTTATAAACAGTATGCTTGATTTAGAAATTACATTTAAGTTTTGCAAGATAGAATCGGTAAAGCAGTGGACGGAATAACACTACAGAATAACACTAAAGAATAAAGATATTCTATAAAAGTATTGGTCAACCCGAGACTTTGGTAGGAGTCCGTTTTTGGAGGTACAGTGCAGTGGTATTAAACCAGAAACTACATGTTACAAAGTAAATTCCAAAACTGCACAGCTATACCTGTCCATTACTTATTCATGTCAACGGGATCAATGGACCAATTTCTATTTTACATCTTTAAGATTTGTTTTCAATTAGCCAAAGCAATACAATAGAGAATTAGAGAGAAATTAGACCGACGGATAGAAATGCATTCTGGAAACAGTTTCATACTATGAGGTCTAGAAATCGTTTTAAATGTAATCCTTCTAGGTTCGATGCATTAGATATTAAATTAAGAAATGAAGTAAATTAGAATGGTTTTAGTATTTTTTTAAGAGTCGATGAAATAGGCACCGGTAATAAAATAAACATGGCTAGCCTCTGATATTAAATATTTATTTGCTTTGAAGAAGGGTGAGTCACCCGAAATATAAAGGATTAATAAATTATTCTTTTTTCTTTCGCATAGTAAGAAACTCTTTCTTATGTCACAAAGCTTCAACAAACACAACGGTCTTCTTTCATTACAGTACCGGTAATATATTGGGAATAGTATACTTATACATTCCCTCCTTAATTCTAGGGAAATTGTTCTTGTTATTGTTTAACCCCAACAACAAAAATGGTCAAGATGAACTACGATTAAAAGCGATTTAGACATGACCACTCAGCCTATAAATCTATTTAGGAGAATCACACTGACTGTTGTATTCTTCTCTGTTAGGATGTTCTTTGTTAATATCTTCTTTGAAATAGAGTTGTCTGTTTCTTTTTCTTTCAGCTCAATCGTCTGTCTAGAAGTTCCCTCGTTGATATGATTTCAGAAAGTATTTCCTTCCAGTATATAAAAAGATGAGATAACGAAGAAGCAAATGGATGACTTAAAAAAAAAAATGGCCGACAAAACATGACGTGGTTAAAGACGAATGTCTGCTTTCATCGCTTTTCGATCTTTAGAAATTTCTAAGAAAGTAAGAAAGAGAGGAAAACATCACTTATGTTAGATATTCGTTAGAATTTTATTTCTATATACGGTGAATTATTTCGTAATACTATGGGTATCAGTAGAAGAAATAACTACAGATCAGTGTTTTCGACACACTAGCATTTAGGATTACTTTTATCTGCGCTCCGAAAAAACAAAGAAAAATAGAAAATATGAACGGATTATCGGAAGGAAAAAATGATATAAACAATAACAAAGGTTAACGTGAGACAACAACCAAAGACAACAATAACAACAACATCATATACATATGCACGCGCGCGCACACACAAACACACACACACACACACACACACACACACACACACACACACACACACACACACACACACA
>NC_068997.1:54495778-54498389 GCF_001194135.2 Octopus bimaculoides | reverse complement strand
ATTATTATTATTATTATTATTATTATTATTATTATTATTATTATTATTATTATTATTATTATTATTGTTGTTGTTGTTGTTGTTGTTATCATTATTACAAGTGCTGCAGCTTCATAAGTATCATCAATTACTTTATGGTATTTTGAGGCTCTGCATCTGAAATAAGAAAGAAGTGAGAAAAGAGTGGAAACTTCTGAGGGAGGACGTTCCGGAGGAAGGTCTAGTGCGTATTTCGTGGAAGTGGCATGACCACGATGTGGGCACAAAACTGTGGGAGAGATAAGTGAATAAATCGGGTGCATCTGAAAGTGCACAAGATGAAGCAGTTCGGAGGAGCACAGACCAAAGTAGTACCTTTAGGAATACAGGGTCAATCAGACGGGTCGCCATTATTACATTTCTTTAATGTCTCTTTACAGCCAAGAGCATTATGTAAATGCAGTGAGTCCATATGTGTCGGATGGTGAATGCAAAGAAACATTCTTGATGGCATACAGGTCGTTGGCAGAATATTTGCCTGTCTGACAGCTTATTGATACACCCAGCTACAGCAGCGGCAGATCAATATTGATTTTTTTCCTCCATGCAAAAATATTGGTTGAGGTTTATGGACACAATTAATTATTTTCTGATTAATAAATTAATTAAGATATTCATGTATTCATTATCTTGTGTCAAAGAATTCGATCCCGTTACCAATAAAAGGCCAAACGACTCCAAAGTTTCTAATCGATTTGGCATTCTTCCATAGAATCTCTTTCTTTTCTTTCCAGACTTCTTAGTCACTTTGCTACTAAAAGACTTTTTCCTCTGTAGGGAACGAAGATTTTGGTACAGAGCGAGAGCAGAAGCGTGATAAGAAAATCACACCAGACAGGAGGTCAATCGATAGGTGAACATTTTTTATGCTAAGAGTTCGAAACCTGCTTGTGAACCTCTCGTTGTCCGAGGGTGTCACAAGAGTTGTTTTAGGACCCCATAAGGTTTATCTTTTATTCTTGTATTTGCTTCAGTCATTTGACTTTGGCCATATTGGAGCACCGCCTCCAGTCGAGAAAATCGACCCCAAGATTTATTCTGTCAGTTCCTTTTGCTGAACCACTAAGTTACGGGGACGTAAGCAAACCAGCATCGGTTGTCAAGTGATGTTGGGATGACAAACACAGTCACACAAACATATGTCAGCAATTTCGGGTGAGTGAACAAATCGATCACAACGTTCCAAGTGTTCAACTGGAACTTGCTTTATCGACCCCCGAAAGGAGGAAAGGCAAAATCGACCTCGACTGAATTTGATCTGGCAACGTAAAGTCAGACGAAATGCTGCCAAGCATTTTGCGTGCTAACGATTCGACCAACTCGCCGCCTTACACGTCTGCAATATTGGTTTCAAATTTTGGCACAACGCCAGCAATTTCGGGGGAGTGGGTAGTCTATTACATCGATCCAAGTGCTCTAATGGTAATTGTTTTATCGACCCCGAAATGGATGAAAAATAAAATGGATGAAAGGCAAAATTGAAGGAATGCAATGACGATCGAAATGCTGCTAAGCATTTTGTCCGGCGTGCTTAATGATTCTGCCAGCTTACTGCCTTGTACACCTCTGCAATATTCATATGATTTTACAACTCTTGGACCATTTTTCAGGTTACACAATCACAATAAAGTAAACCTCATTTTACAAGTGTACATAATGGCATTTATTCATTTGAACTGACCTCTAAACAGAGAATCAAGCCAATGAGGAAGTCTTTACCTGATTGTTCAGTTTTCAAAGAGTAGTAGCCAAATCTCCCTCTAATCAGCCCTTAGTGTCTTAGAAAAGAATAGACCACTGGTTAACGTGCTATAGAATGCAACGCGTGTAAATAAAAGTCTGGACGGTCACTGATCGAAAGCTTTTAATTCAAGGCCTTTTCGATCAGAGTTGAACTACTGTTTAAAATATCAAAACAACAAATAATTGACAAAATAACGTCATCTCACTAGGAATTGAACAATGAATAGGAATATCAGTAACTAGTTTGAGTACCACGCCCAGTGCCTTTCCACTTCTGCCATTGAAATAAATAAAATGAACTCGACTGTAAACTAAGAAATATTAATTAAGATATTCCGAAAAATAGCAGAAAAATTCATTGAAGCAGCCGCCCCCGCCTATGTGCTCAAGCCATGCTATTCTAAGTCAAGAGACACAAAGCTAACTGCATTAGATTCTATTTTAAAGTTCATACAAAATAGTGTTACAAGATGTTTTGTATGCTCTCTTGAGTCAGGTTAACTTCTGCTCGCTGTTTGTCACTTTACGGCCCAGTGAGGAGTGAAAAACAAAACAAGAAAGAAACAACGAATAACCCTCTGTCGCCATCTTGAACTGTCTGTCATCTTTCGCCTTCTTATGGGATTCAAGGTTTGAAGCATGAAATGTTCTGAGAAGTTCGTCTCTGTCATAACTCTTGTCACCTTCCAGTCGTGTCTGTCCATTAGAAATGGTCAATTCACAGATAAAAGAGTGTCGCTTCGCTGCCGACCGCTTCATTGTGATCATCAAAATCAAGAACAGTGGAAACATATTGATGCTGTTGTAGTCTTGGTGTTATTGAGTGGGG
>NC_068997.1:54492543-54495443 GCF_001194135.2 Octopus bimaculoides | reverse complement strand
TTATTACTATTATTATTATTATTATTATTATTATTATTACTATTATTATTATTATTATTATTATTATTATTATTATTATTATTATTATTATTATTATTACTATTATTATTATTATTATTATTATTATTATTATTATTATTATTATTATTATTATTATTATTACTACTATTATTATTATTATGTGTTGTTCCACAGAATTGGTTTTGATCGGTTTAATTATGTTTCCTATTGAGCTACAACTTTTGGTTTAGAACGCAGAGAATTTTGTGCTTTTTCCTAAAAACGCTTTCTTCTCCTGCTCTTCATATCTGTCTTTGCATCGTATCGAAGACTCTTCAGACTAGACACTTTCTCTGTATTGCTTCTTTCTGGGGACGGGGAGGGGGCTCCTAGGCTCAGATCAAGTTGTTCAGTCTGCTTTCAGATATTTTGACACTATTCCCAACGTTCCAAAGAGAAACGGCAATATCACGACTTTGTAGCCTTCTTTGTTTCAACATTTTAAGATTTTATTCTTTAAGTCGGTATCATGCTTTACTTTCGTTTTGTTGCTGCTGCTGCTGCTGCCCCTGCTGTTGTTGTTGATGATGATGATTATGATGATGATGATGAAGTTAATTGTTTCTTTTGTACTGGGAGGACAAACACAGTCACAGCAATTTCGGGTGAGTGAACAAATCGATCACAACGTTCCAAGTGTTCAACTGGAACTTGCTTTATCGACCCCCGAAAGGAGGAAAGGCAAAATCGACCTCGACTGAGGTGCCAAGAGGCACCTATAAGGAAGATGTCACTTGATCCACTGCCCTCTCCACAGTACGTGCGCTGTTCCGATTAGTGCGGGCTTCTGGACGGCAGAAATATTGGTCTTGGATCTAGTTCAAAACGGGGGCACCAGTATTTTCTTAACGAAACACTTTGAAACTTGGGACACTGGTAGAATGTATCATATAAAACATCCTTTTTTCTTAGTCTTCTTAAGAAAAATTATTATATTGCAATTTATTTCATGTTAAAGTTGTCGTATTTCTGTAATTTCAACCAATGACTGACGTCCATTCAGCCGAATTCATTAAGTGCTGACTACGTAAACAAACGATTCTCAAACGATTCTGATAAAATTATTATTTCCTTGTCAAAAAATGGCTGAAGCATATTGGCAGTAGCTAAAAAACCTTTCTATTATAGGCACAAGGCCTGGTTTTTGAGGGAAGGAGCAAGTCAATTAGGGTTAGGGTTAGGGTTAGGGTTAGGGTTTGGGAAAACGAACACACGTGTGTTGCCTCTCTGCAAAATGTCAGAAGTAATGGACATTAAATACGCTTTACACCGCTTAAACTGCCAAAGGAGTAACTGTAAACAGCTGAATACTTGTCGGTGATTGGTTGAAATTATCGAAATAAGACAATTTTTTACATGAAATTAATTCGAATACAAAATTTTTTTTCTGTTCTATAACACAAAATAGATAAGTATACGAAGTTTGAAAGTCTTTCGGTACCAAAAACACTACATAAAACATAAATGAAAACTGGTGCCCCCGTTTTGAACTAGATCCTTGGTCTTGCTCAGATCTTGCCATTTCGTCCAACTTTAAATTCTGAGTTCAACTTCTGACGAGGTTGCTTTTACTTTCCATCATTTCGGTGTCGATAAAATAAATACCAGTGTCACACTGGGGTCGATTACATCGACAAGACCCCCTCCCCACAAATTTCAGGCCTTGTACCTATAGTAGAAAGGATTATTATTATTATTATTATTATTATTATTATTATTATTATTATTATTATTATTATTATTATTATTATTCAGTAGTCTTATTTTTATCAAGCGCTTTTACTGCACTACTGAGCGCAGCTCTGTGTGCCTTCTTCTATTCTCAGTAGTTCTCGATTGCACCCTTTCCAACACAATCCTACTAACAGCCTTTATAAGATTATAAGATTATTATTATTATTATTATTATTATTATTATTATTGATGTTGTTGTTTTTGAGTGACCACCACCACCACCACCACCACCACGACTACTACTACTACTACTACTACTACTACTACTACTACTACTACTACTACTACTATCAGTATTATAGTGGTTGTTGCTGCTGTTATTGTTGCTGTGGTTATTATTATAATGTATAACAAGAAAAAGGGAGCTTAATATGTCTTCCCCATTTAGGGGGGAAAAAACAACCTATTCTGTTAATAGCCATTGTCTTTGGCTTCATTGCAGTTCTTCGTTTCACTCTGGCTGCGATGATGATGGCAGGTGGCTTCTTCTATCTTCAGCGGAGCGGAAAGAAAATACGAATATTTATGAGTATTATGAACAATTGCCCAAATACCAATAATTTTAAAATTAACAGCAAAAACGACAACAACAATTCCACAAACACTATTGACAATATTAAGAACAAAATCGATAATAGCTTTTGTGATAATAACTGCACCGACATCATTGATTGGTGAAACTGGCTTAAAAACACAGCAAAATGAATGGCAGAAATGAAAAGAATGACAGCAAAAGCAAAACATTCGTTTGTGACGTAATTGTGTGCTAGGCTTAAGCTACCGCCATATTAAGCAACGCAGCTGGGTGCCGGGGTGACTTTAGCGAAGTTTACTCGGAGTTCAGAAAAAAGGTGTGTTTTCAATTTATTCGGAAAAGTCCTCGTTTTGCATTCCGCCTACATTTTTTTCCGTCAGGTCTTGCCAAACATACGTTCAAGCTGAAACATCTTCTACATAATCTTAGCATTTTATTAGGGCAGCTATAGGATCTATTTTAAAACGGGGGCGCCAGTATTTTCTTAACGAAACACTAACGAAACACTTTGAAACTTGTGACACCGGTAGAATGTGTCATATAAAACATCTTTTACTCTTAGTCTTCTTAA
>NC_068997.1:54485192-54491720 GCF_001194135.2 Octopus bimaculoides | reverse complement strand
ATACATATATAGAGCGAGAATTTACTAAAAACAAAAAGACGAAGACGGGTGTGTAAACAACAAACAGATGTATTAATTTAACGCTCGGGAAGTGAGAAAATCTTTTACGTTTCGAGCCTATGCTCTTCGACAGAAAGGAACACAGAAAGAAACAGGGAGAGAGAATAAATAATGTGTAGTGGCTAGCGATCTATGAAGGCGAATATATGTAACCTTATTCATATATATATATATATATATACGCACACATACTTGGTGGACCCGGGGCTATAGTGAAGGACACTTATCCAAGGTGTCACTCATTGAGACTGAACTCGGAAGTATGCGGCTGGGAAGCAAACTTCTTACCACAAAGCTACGCTTCCACCTTGTTCCTAAATCAGAAGCTGTTATTATCTGCAGCAATTGTCTTCTTGAATGTGCTCATAAATTCAGTTATAGCCAAAATTCTTGGTAATTATAGTGCTCTGCTTTACTTTTGTCGGACAAAATTGTGAAAGCTTTATAATCATTTGCCTATCGCCTTTCCAGTAATGTTTTATTTCAACAGGAACACATTAAATCTAATAGTTTTTACTTCATCCAACACCACTCAGAGATGGAAAACCACTATTGCTGTCGTTGTTGTTTAGCCACAGGACAAGCCTCGTCGAGCAGACTTATTGGCACTTGTCCTATATCGGTTTCTTTAGCTGAACTGTAAGGTTACAGGGATTAAACGAAGCAAAAGAAGTTTTCAAGTATTGGTAGGTGACACACAAACGTCTCTCTCTCCATATATATATATATATATATATAAGATACTGACAAGAATAGTGATATCCTTAGCCTCTACCTAAGAAAAAATGAAGGAAGTGGAGACACAAGGTCGGTGCAGACAGATATGGAATGCCGCATAGTCTTCCTCAGATAGCATTTTGCTTAATAACAGCTGAAAAAATAAATGAAAATGAATAAGTTAGTGCTGAAAAGTGAAGAAAACAATATCCTACGGGAAGAGTTTTCCTCAGAAAGTGCTCTCTTCTTGATGGCCTCTCATACAACCCCAAATAGTCTGCACAAGCATACCTCATAAAAGACCTGGGATTGAAACGCTCAGCATAACGAAAAAAGACCATGCATGGGTTGGGTATTTTTCTCGTAGACTTGAAGAAGATAGTAACATTGGACTTGTGACGGCTACATCACATCACACTCCGATGGCTATGTATTTACAATCCAAGAACAAGAGATTACTATTAAATACCTAATATCTGAAAATCAGGGCGAATGAAGACAACTATGGGACACTGGTTCGAAACCTCCAGATTCTATATCCGGATTACAAATTTACATTTATACCAATGTAAGTAAATGCTTAACTTTTAGTCTGGATAAGCTTGGATTTCCAGAAAAATAAATCAACCAACTGATTCGCACATTACAAATACAATCTGTAAGCGGAACAATAAAACTATGCAAGACTTTTCTCAGGTTTAAAGAGTGACATTGTTTTCGTTATCTACATTCCAAACACGGAGCTTTGTATCTTTGTTCAAATACAGCAGAAACATACATACATACGTACATACATACATACATACATACATAGATATATACATACATGCATACATACATACATACATACATACATACATACATGCTTAGAATTCAAGCAGTGAACATTGCTTCTTTATCCAAACTGTACTTTTTAAGACGGAAGGATGAGGTGTGAAGGAGATTTAATGTCTGTTACTTCAAGCATTTCGATTGACCACATAGAATTCAAACTATTCTTTTGCGTATGGCTTGGCTGTTTCCGAGGGGAAGAAGCTGTGATAGAAGTAATGGAAACCTATATCTATCAAAGTCTATCTTTTACAGAAAAGGAAGAAACGAGATTTTAACAATGGCAGTAATAACAGTACATTTAACAACTATAACTACAATATTTCACCAAAATACTACATCGACAACTACAAGAACAACAACAACAATACCATCAATATCGCCAATAACGACATCAGTTCTGAATACAATAGCGTTGATAGGAACTTAGTAGACGGCAGCAATACAACAAAGGTATCAATAACGGCAGAGATAATTGCATATCTCCAGTTGTCAACTGCAATATGGATATCGCCGTGGCCATCATTAGCATCAACTACAGAAGCAACATCGTCAATAGAATGTTATGGTGGCGGTGACAGTGGCAGAGGTGTAGACGAGGACAACAACAACAGTAACAATAAAGAATGTTTTAGCAGCAACGGTACTGGTGGCAGTGACCGTGGTAAAGCAAACGTGTGAAAGATTTACTGTAGAAAACTGCTAAGTTTGTTTTGCAACTGCAATAGAAATAGAAGAAGCAGCAGGTACATTAGAAGCGGCTGCAATAACGGGAAAAAGCTAATCAGCGACGACGGAAGGAAAAAAAAGAAAATCTGTGTGCAATTTATCAAGGAGAGAATGTCTCTTAAACTTCCGTTAAATAGCAGAGAAAACGGAAAAGGAGGTGGACCAATCAACTGTGAATATCTGTGAAGAAACAGGAGAAAGGAGTGAGAGAGAGAGAGAGAGAGAGAGAGAGAGAGAGAGAGAGAGAGAGAGAGAGAGAGAGAGAGAGAAAAAAGAAAACAGAAAATTCGACGAAGAGGCAATAAAATACACAGAAAAAATGTAATGTAGATGAAGAAATAAAAATGCAGATAAGTGGAGAAAAATGATTTCTATCTAGATGGGGTTTGGGCGGGGGAGTAAATGCCTCGACGACCCGGATGTTAGGAAAATACTTCATAATGCCATATTGTAATGAAAAGAGATTCGTCGTGTGCCAGATGAATACAAGTGCGTCTGGAGGGGGTCGTGATATGTTTTGTTCATGAAAAAATTTTAAAAACAAAACAACTGGAATCTGAAAAAAGCCAGTGATGATTTATGTCTTGACAATTGTGAAGAGTGGAGAGAAGTGAGATATTATTCAATAATGATGATGTCGAGGATACACAGAATGATCTAAAGTCGTCTGCTTTCCAAGGAGACGAAAATATCTGAGAATATCCGAGAATATCCGAGTGTCGAAACTGTTTTATTTGTGACGATAAAACATCGGCAGGAAAGCTTTGTGTGTAAACAAGAATCACAGTCATCATCATCATCACAATCATCATCGTCGTCATCGTCGTCATCATCTTCATCATAAGCATCAACAACAACAAAAAGAGCAAAAAGCAGTGACAACAAGACTAGAAACGAGCACGAGGTGGCGATTAAGATGATCAATAAATAAGCCAAACTAAAGCTGTTAATGAAAGGTCGGATTGTGGTAATGAACATCAGTCTGTTTGCATAACTACCATATTCTTGTGGAATAGACAAAATTCTTCACTCAGAACATTCCTATACTACAGAAATCCACTTCAGTAGGGACTTAAAGCGTCGTGATTAATGATATACCAACACATGTCGTAGAGTACAACATTGAGAGAGTTTCCTTTAGGCATTTACTCAAAGTTCAAAGTGAGCTGAAGTCTTCGCTCAGACGTAAACGAAGAAAAAGCGGTCATTATTTGAAATATTCTCCGACTCAGTATTGTGCCAACAATCCAACAGGAGGATGAGAGTATTGCAAAGCATGAAGAGTTAGTATTGTTATAATATAGAGAATTGGTAGAGATATGAGAAGCTATGTTCTGGGATTAACGGAAGTCGTTGACGGAGATGTGACCTGCATGATCACATCCACCAGTTTATCTTCTGTTTGTGAATATCTGCTTATACATAAGATTTAATCATTTATAAAGGAACAAAGAAACGGTTTTGAAACTCGGAAAAAAAAAAAAGAAAAATGATGCTGATAGAGTAAGCCGTCGGTATTCTAACATTTGTTGGAATAATATTACTAAAGAACAAAACACAAATAATTGTACATACACTAACACTAAATTTGATCATGTGATGTTTGCGAAGAACACTCTCAATATTGAAATGGTAGCAGGGATGAAAGGCATCGTTGAGGAAACTAATATCAATTTTAAAGTTCCGAAGAGAAAAACAGGCAGTTCCATCATAGCTATCATTCGTAATTCTTTCATTTTTGTTTCATAGAATCACGATGTTGCCATATATAGTTACGATATGCATGATTTAACAAACATATTTATTGACCAGAAAGAGAGAGACCCAATGTCACTTAGAGTTGTATTCTCATATGTTACATTGATGGTATAACTCGAAGTATAGCTAGAAGGTTTGACAAACACGAAAACAACCATCATATATTTCACCAACTTGTACAAGACAGACACGGTGGGTCAATCGATAATTTAGGTATATATCGCGTGGATTAGGGGCCACAGTATTCGACTCACGATCGTATGGTCGTGAGTTCTATTCTCAGCGGTGTGCTGTTTCCTTGAGGAAGACATTTTATTTCGCGTTGCTCCAGTCCACTCAGCTGGCAAAAATGAGTTGTACCAGTAATTACAAAAGGGCCAGCCTTGTCACATTCTGTGTCACGCTGAATCTCTCTGAGAACTACCTTAAGGTCATATGTGTCTGTGGAGTGCTCAGCCACTTGCATATTAATTTCATGAGCAGTCTGTTCCATTCATCGGATCAACTGGAACACTAGCAGTCGTAACCGACGGAGAGTCAGAACAAATCATTTCACAACCTTTAGAGCACGAAACGGTCTTCACGGACGCAGGTTCGTAAAGTGGTTGCGATCTGTTAATAGTTTTGAGTAGGAACCGGAAAGGGAAGTATGAAAACGCAACGCACATGTGCACACTGAATTCGTAAACGGAAGAGAAGAACAAAACGCAATGCTCACGTCAAAATAAAACGGAAAAGCAGAATAAAACAAGTTATATGATGGCCTGCATTCCACGCCTGACACCACTATCACGCAGCTTTACAGCAATTTTCTTGTATGCTATTATATTCGTGCAATACCTCTGACTCACTAATTTCTGCAATAGGTCCTTGAATCAACCCATATGCAGGAGTTGAAGTCTTAAACTCATGTCTGAGTGGACCAGCACCCGTCCAACTTATCCTCAAAACTTTGATGTTTCCTGACCACACTCTGAACTCAGTAACCATTCTTCAAGTTGCCTTTGACGGTCTTCTTTCCATAAATATATAATGTGTTTTACATTTTATGGTGCGGTTCCACTGCCTCCTTAGAAACATCCAGGTTTGGGACGTGGCTGGATATTAAAAAATGCCGAGAATTACTGATTTAGAACCATTGGTTTATCTGTTTTTAGACGACGAAGGAATCTAGTTTGAAAGCAAATGTTAAATATATCAAATAGAAGTATTGGGGAAAAGTAGGTTACGTAATAGACAGAGAAGCGTCGGGCTAAATTTAGGTTCACTTATATTTCATTCATTAAATATCTACTCCACAGTCTGGTTTTCCCGCTTATTATGCCATAAAATAAATTCTGGAAACATTTCTAAGATTAAACACTTCAGCATCAGAAATTATAAAAGAGAGTAGATTGGGCGGTGCTTTGATAGTAATATGTCTAGTGGAATTTCGAGTTAGAGTTTTACGTCACAACTTAAGAAGGTTAAGAATGTGAGTAAGAACCTCTTAGAGCAGTTTAGAACCCGAAGCACAGCAACAACAACAAGTGCGCCAGCAATTAAACCACCCGTAATTCTAAGTGCCTGAATGATTTAATATCCGTGAAAAAAAAAAAAAATCCAACAACCTACAACACCCATATCTATAAATAGACATGCGGTCATCTTTGCTGTTTCTTCCTAAATTAAAAATCTGGCAACACTGCAATATCCGCTTCGATTCTAAAGCTTCAGAATAAATTCAACTTAACCTTAACATATACTATTTATAAAACTGGAAAATTATACAAAGATCTTTACGTTTACTACCTCTTGACTCATTGAATAAATATATTGACAGTCACCGCTGCCTAAGATACAATATTTAGCAAGTGCCGTGGTGCTGTCTTCACAATATCTCGATCTGGGTTCTATTCTAAGGAGTAGCTAGTTCTACAGATATTCCTAATGTTTCCGAGAAGAATGTGTAAGTCCTAAAATTTCGATCATTCGTCAATAAATGTAGAATGCATGGCCTGATGCTTACAATTATTTTTACAGCTAATTATTTACTCTGGGTATTCAGGAGTTTCTCTTCTGCATAAACTGTCTTTGATTTAAGGACTTCTTCGATTTTTATAATAATATGATTTTAAACCGTAATTATTATTTCATGCAACCGGTTATTGTAAAGTTGAAAGGACCAATGAAACAAAACCATTTTTAAATGTGCATCTATCAAAGTAATTGTATTTCTGCATACAATTTTATGTTATTCCATTCTAAACAAAACTGTCCGACAAACGGGAATGTGAAACTCTGAGTAACAATCTTTGTGATATTTTTGCTGCTTTTTAATAAAGCACATTACTCTACCTCTCGTATTCGAGTACTATTTTTTTCTACCTTGCTTCGTTTTTATGTGCTTATTGTTGTATATATATATATATATATATATATATATATATATAT
>NC_068997.1:54479571-54484309 GCF_001194135.2 Octopus bimaculoides | reverse complement strand
TATATATATATATATAAAGAGAGAGAGAGAGAGAGATAGAGAGAGGGGGAAAGAGGGAGCATCTTACATTTTGCAATGACTTCGCTTATGCGGTGCGCTCAATGAAATCTGCAAGCCAGCGTCTGTTGTGAATATCTTTTTTCCCCAATTTCTGCCGAATATTCTTTGGTTTTAATAATAACGAAATGAAAAAGCAAAGCAAAAGCAATATTATAACAATGAAGAATAACTAAACAAATGAAACAAAAAATATCAAAATTCTAAGAATTTCCAGCAGTAACCATCTATGAAGTAATTTTGTTTTAATTTCGATGTTATAGAAAATGTAATCTGTGGAAATCTAATTTCTGGAATTTAATTATTTCGTTTTCTCACACAACTGTTACCTAGCGTCTATCTTTAGTAGGCCCAAAAAAATAAAAATAAAACAAATGAAAAAGTAAAAGAAAATTATTTAAAAAAGGAAGTTACGAACACTATAAAACAAGTAATTTCTAATTGAATGAATTTGCCTTAAGGAACAAACGGTGACTAAGGTTGAGAAGAAATTCGCGCTGAGAGAAAAATAAGAAGAGAAAAAATGTCTGGAAAGAGACGAAAAAGAGAAGTAGTTCAGTGTGTTGCGACCCGCCTGACTATCAGATACCTTTATCTTCTGCAGCAGAAAACCAGTTTATTTCATCAGAAGTATGTGCTTATGGCAATCTTTAATTTGTTATTCTACCACCACCACCACCACCACCACCACCGATCTCTCTCTTCCGCCTTGCTCAATGGAAATTAGTCAATGCAAGGAAATATATTATTCCTCCTCTTTTACTGTCAGACAAACGATAGAATTTTGTAAATGACAGAAAGAAGGAAAATAAATATCGTCTATTAAATTGACTGTGAAATATTACTGGTATTATTTTCACTGTGGCAATTAAGATGCCACATTGATTTCTTAACAGAACAGAAATCTACAAATTTATGAACTATAAGTATGAGATTCTGAGTCTTTCGTGCTTGTAAACAATTTAGCTCTATGCCTTCATACGCCGGAAGCTTTAATCGAGCACTCTGAATTTCACAATTCTTTAAGTCCTGTAAAATTTATTTAAGCTTCTTAAAGTCAATATATGTCTGAAGATCAAGGCGGCTAGCTGGCAGATTCGTTAACAAGCCGGGCAAAATGTTTAGTGACACTTCGTCCGTTTTTACGTTCCATTTTTCTGCAGATACTTGATAACATGACGATGCCAAATTTAGTGGATTTCCAAGAGAAGTCACTACCAGTTACTTTCGAAGTCTTCTTTGAAGCGTCAGATTTCAGTTTATCTGGAAATAAACACTTATTAATAAAAAGAGTTGAAATTAATGCATGTATTCTAAGAATATCAAATGTTTTTGAAATTTGCCATATGATGGCGCCACCTCCTCATCTGGCTTGGGCCGTCACAGAATACAGACACATACAAACAACAATGACAAATATTAAGCAGTAGTTCAACCCCTAATGGACCTTCACCTCCATCAACGAGAACAGCTACGTTGTCATTAGCATCGTTATTGTCATCATCGTCATCGTCGTCATCGTCGTCATCGTTGTCGTCGCCCACACAATTACTAATACTCCAGTGTTGCGAAGATCAACACCTTCTGATAAACAGATAGGTGGCGTTGGTGTTGGTGGTGATTTTGGTGCTGGTATTGTAGTTGTTGTTGTTGGTGGTGGTGGTAATGGTGATGATGATGGCAGCCAGTGTAGGTACAATTTCACAGCAAATATGGCGATATTATTAAATTAATTTCCATCTATATTCAACAAAATATACTACCACCATGACCACCACGACCACCGCCGCTGCCTCCGCCTCCTGCTCCTGCTCTTCCTCTCCTTCCTTGGACACAATCAACTCCTCTAAGGCAAATATAGCTTGGGCGACAATGATCATAATAACATTAGCGACTATTACTACTACTACTGCACAATTATATGTATGATATATATATATATATATATATATATATATATATATATATATATATATATATACACATACACAGGCACATAGAAGTATCCATCTATACAGTTATTACAGATTGCAGATTTAGAAGTGAAACACAAGAGATCACTGGTATCTACTACGATAGAGAGATAATTTATTACTGATTCAGAATGATAATATATTAAATGCTCAGAGCAAAACGACCGATGTCACTTTCATTAGTCCGTCATGCCCTGAGCATTATTCAATATATTAGTCTGCCTATTATACACACACACATACACACACACGCGCAACCAAACAAACACACATGCACACACACACACACACACACACACACACACACACATATATATATATATACATACATGTGTATATATATATACATTTATCAAAATTCTATTAAAATTGTTAATGGAATTGGCTAACTGTTTACTAGATGAATAACTAATCGAAATGGTATTTCTATTAAAAAGTGAATGTTAACTTATTTCAAACATGAAAATTAAAAGATAGTGTTATGTTCTACGGGCACACTTCGAAGTTTGTATTTCGGAATTGTGTAATCCATTCTAAACAGTCCATTCTAGCAGCGATGTTTCAAAGATGGCTAATTCGACCAGCAAAATGTACAAAAATTGGAATAATACGATAACATTTTAATTTCTGCTTTTAAAAACCTTTCAACTGCCACAAGTTACTTCTCTGGCAATTTTACATTGATTTCAAAACATTCAATTGTGGACATAAAAATTAATTTTCCTCGCACTCATTGGTGCGGCTGCACGAGCATGCACCCCCCCACCAAAAAAAACCGCACAGATATAGTTTTCGTGTACTCTTTTACTCTTTTACTTGTTTTAACCACGCGGATGTGGTCATGTTGGAGCACCACTTATATATTTTATATATCGTTTGCATAAATTCAAAAGTTTTCGTCTCCCTGTACACACCCACTGTTCTTATGCTTGATTGTTTTTTTGTTATTGCGTCCCTTTCTCAGCCAAATTCCAGATTTTAAAATGTTCTCTGACAACATCGAGGCATTTACAGAACCAGTTACCACGATATTATGATCAAGGCCATTGTAGAAGCAACATTTTCCTTCTAGTTTTTTTCGATAAATAATCAGTGGTTTGAAGAACGTCGACTCCAGTCTTTTCATATTTCAATGGGACCTCACGATAGAAGTGAAGTTAGTAAGAATATTACTTTCAAATTTTGGTACAAGGCCAGCAATTTAAGGAGAACGGCCAAACCGATTACATGTACCCCGAAAGAATGAAAGGTAAAATTGACCTCGGTGGCATTTCAACTGAGAATGTTAGGACGAATGAAATACCGTTAAGGATGTTACTCAGCAAGCTGACGATTCTACCTGCTCTCCATCTTGAATTTAGCTGCAGTGATTATTCTGGATACTTTCCATAAGATACTTTCCATATATCCGAACTTACGAGATCTTCATACAGAAACGATAGTCCGGTGTTATAGATTTTGAAATCACACACAAACACACACACACACACACACAAATACTGACATGCACACACATACTCAAAATCAAGCATGGGGAATTTAGTTTAAGAATGAGTGTTGACGCAAACCTTAACATAGTTAATCTTCTGGATATTACTTTAGACTTAAAGATGAATCAATTTAAGCCGTCTCCAAAACTCATCGTAGCACTATTATGTATAACTACATATTCGAACCGTTAATATTTCAAGGCACTGAACTATCTTGGCTTATTTTTCTTGCACTATTTTAATCTCTCTTAATCTTAATTTCTTTCACTTGTCAACTGATTTTCTTTCATGCATTCGTATACGTTTTTACTCCTATCATATTAATATCTATCAGTTTTTATTCTTACCTTGGCCATTCAAAGCGACATTTTCTTTCTTTGCCAAACAAGAGTTACATAGTTAATAATATTCATTTCTATTCCATATCAACCAACATATTTCAACTGGAATATTTATGTATTTTGTTTGTGAACTACGGATATTTCACGTGAATCATACATACATACATACATATACGCAGGCATATATATATATTATATATATATATATATATATGTATATATATATACTTTCAGACGTACATCTATATCTACCTATATGTATACATATATACATAAATACATGTATGTAGTCTATATGTTCACACATCTATATGCACATACACATATATATATAGATATGCATATGAGGTATATTTGATTAACACACATACACACACACACCACACACACCACACACACATACACGAATGTATGTATATTCATATATATATGTCTGTGTGTGTGCGTGTGTGTATGCTTGTGCACGTAGATGTGTATATATGTATGTATACGCTTGTGTGGTCACGTGTGTGGATGTGTTACTGTCATTTTCAATTATTACATTCTGAATAATTTTAGAGTGCTTTTCAATCAACAAACTCCACTGCAATACTTTCTGTCTTCTACAATCTTTAAATGGCAAACATTTGAGTGGTCTACACTAATGACAATATGTCACTTAGTGAGGTAGCCGTTACAAGCAAAGAACAGCTATATATTACTGAATACATTTTTCTGTTTGGTTCAGTTCGATCTATCGCAACGTTGCGTACGTCCGTTTTCAAATACATATGTGTGTGTGTGTGTGTGTGTGTGTGTGTGTGTGTGTGTGTATGTATGCATACATGTATACTCATACATACGTACACACACTTATATACATATAAATACATACACA
>NC_068997.1:54475959-54478990 GCF_001194135.2 Octopus bimaculoides | reverse complement strand
AGCCTTGTGAGTAGATTTGGTAGAGGGAAACTGAAAGAAGCTTGTCTTATACACACACACACACACATATATGGTTGTATGTATGTATATGTTTGTCCTCCAACCATCGCTTGACAACCGATGCTGGTATGTTAACGTCCCCGTAATTTAGTGGTTCAGCATAAGTGAACGATAGAATAAGTACTAGGCTCACAAGAATAAGTCCTGGGGTCGATTTGTTTGACTAAAGGTGGTGTTCTAGCATGGCCGCAGTCAAATGACTGAAACAAGTAAACGAATAAAAGAATATATGTATATTGTTTCCTACTTTAGGCACAAGACCCCCATATGAGGCTATGCTAGCAGGCATGTGCCGTGGAATGGGATTGAACTTGGAATCACCTTGTTGTGAAGCAAACTTCATAACTATATGGTCTACACCGATAACTGCGGTTCTTTTAGAGGCGACAGTATCTGGTTCTCGCCAACAACTTGTTAAAGTGCATCTAATTCTTTTAAAACACCATTTACTTGGAGAAATGGTAACATTATTTCGTCTATGGCAATGTTGAAACGATTCCAAATATACTAAATACCAAACTGAATCTTGAGTGTCTGCTGGCAGAAAACAGCTACAGTTGACAGTGTACCATCAAAAACGTGTCAGCCGAAGGCAATACTAGAATTTGAGAATGCTAGATCACATATCTCATATTCAAAATGAATTCGCTTCTGGTGTTCCATAAAATTAAATCAGATAAAATTGCTCTGGTGTCTCATATATTTCTGCAATTGACTTTGTTTATCGCTTGTCTCGCAATGTTCTATGGAATCTCATATCTATATAGCATCTCTGTGTACCTACATATGCACATTACTCCCTACCTACCAGCAATATATAGAAATGCCATCACACGTGCATAACTTTGAAGCTATCTATCTATCTATCTATCTATCTATCTATCTATCTATCTATCTACCTGTCTGTTTGTCTGTCTGTTTGTCTGTCTGTCTGTCTCTCTCTCTGTCCGTCTGTCTCATTCTATTTATAGAGGGAAGACCGTCAAAGGCTGCTGGAAGGATGCTTTGAGAGAGGCATGCAGCCCTGGGAGCTGCTTTTAAGAATTGTTGTTCCAGAGAAACATGTTTATTAACATAATTTAAAGCTAAAAATAGTTTGACATCGTGGGTGGCAGGACTGTGCCGTGTTAATTACTGGTACAGTTCACAATGAAGTAAATTTTCGAGCAAGGAAGCACTTTTTTTTATGTGATATACATCTTCAACGCTTTTCCTTTTCCTGGAATTGTCTGATGTCTAGCATTACTTCGTGGCTTGCAATACAAGCAGAAAATGAGTCGATGTTATCGAAGTTTGTTCATTCAGGTGGGAGATCAGACACAAATGTTTGTGGATAATTAGTCACAGGTAGAAACTGTGTAGAGACCTGTTACCTGGACAGTAACACTCCTCAGAAGGGAGATTGGCTCCATCCATTGCCATTTAACACTACCATTAGATTCTTGGATGTCTTTTATAGGGTAGCATAGTCCACTCTTTTACATAAATGTCACATCTCCTCTCTGTAGCTAGCTTTCGCTCACTTCCGTTCATTGTCCTAAAACTGTCTTATAGTTTCTGTCCTTACTACACTGTATAAAATAGTAAAAAGATTAAAAATATATGAATAAAAGGTTAAGCGACAACGCAGAGAAACTTGTTCATTGTTTTAGATAGAAACAATGAAAGATGGAACTGTGACAGAAAAGCTAAAATCAAATACAATCTATTGACGTAACATACTTTTCTCCAGCATGCCAATTGTGTAAACTTGCAGATCTTGCCTTGTAATATTCTTGTAAGACATTAATTAAATTAGATTCTCAGTTGCCACTGATATACAACAGAGAGCAGGTTTCTTCCTCTGCCATCATCTAATATCATATATTGAAATATAGAATAAATCGAAGAACTCTAGGCAGAAAATTCTAGCAAGATATAGGAATGGATCTGCCAGTAATTCTATCTGGCAAATAAATTGTATATTGAATTGTACTATGTGTGTATGTGGATGTCGGAACGTGTGTGTGAGTGTGTATGTGCGTGCGCATGTTTGTATGTTTGTGTGTGTTTTTTTTTGTGTTTGCGTTTGCGTGTGTGTATGCATATTTCTGAATATGGTTATGTGGTGTATCTGTGAACATATTTATGTATCAATATCTATGAATATGTTTATGTGTGGGAATCTGTGAATTGTGTTTGTGTGTGTGTGTATGTCTGTATAAGTGCGTGTGCGTGTGAGCGTGCGCGTGCGTGTGTGTGCGTGTACCTGTTATGTGCGTGTGTCCGTATTTGTGCAGGTTTGTGTGTGAATGCGTGTGCGAAAATGGCGGAATCTTTACAATTGCATTTTGGGTTTAGCCATACCGGTACATATAAAGACGCACATGCGCATACAAACAGGCACACACCACACACATGTAGGATATATATATATGTACGGAAACGCGTGTGTACATGTATGAGAATGCGAATATATATATATACATCAAACCTTAAATACATACACTCACATATATGAATGTATGTATATGTGCTCATATGTGAATGTACGCAATCTCATACACATGTGTAGCAGAAGACACAATAACACAACAATCTGATCCAATAAACGCTTGTCCGTTTGATCTACCCAATGTATTTAAACTAGAATGAGATATTCCTAACTTTTGCAATGTTCCATAGCTTGCGGGAAAATATTTTCTGACATGTTGTTCCCCATGTTTGCGTTCACACACAGTCACACGCGCGCACACACACACGCACACGTACGTATGTCTATCTATCTATCTATCTATCTATCTATCTATCTATCTATCTATCTATCTATCTATCTATCTACCTATATATATTCGAAAAAAATATATATACATATGTATGTATGTATGAGTATATATATGTATGTGTATATATATATGTATGTATGTATGTGTGTTTTATCTCTGTCTCTCTCTCTCTGTCTCTGTCTCTCTGTCTCTCTCTCTCTCTCTGT
>NC_068997.1:54474198-54475949 GCF_001194135.2 Octopus bimaculoides | reverse complement strand
ATATATATATATATATATATATATATATATATACACACGCAGCGGTTTGACAAAATGATAGAAACATCATTTTTATTTAACTACTTTGCTATTGGTACCAATTCAGAACTGTTCTCTATATTTGTGTTCCTATGCATTTTGTGTGCCTTGTATTACATAATATACCTCGCTCTGTTTTGCGTTTTTCTTTTCTTTTTTTTTGCATACATTTATGTTTAAATAAGTTAAGGCGTATGACCAATCTAATTTCCTAAGAGGACGAGTTGTTGGCGCATGGGTGATTGGGGCTTCACTCACAAAAATTGATGAATTTCTTTAATGTTTTGAAAAGTACAGCCTCTGGAATCAAGTTGGCATTCCAAAACCAAAGTAAAACCATCTCTGGCAAGCACAATTCTATGTGGAAGACAAATGTCACAGAGAGGGACGGCAGGATAGTCAGATGTACTTTGTCTAAAAGCCATAAGACGACGGCAGCAAACGTGAGAGCAAATCTAACACATCACCTTGTGTAAACGAAGACCGTTCATTTTAAGCCCCATAAAGCTGAATACAAAAACAGGGCTGTAATTACTAAACCTCTTCCGTCCCCAAATATTATTGATAAGCAGAAAAATGACTCTAAAGAAAATCTAATCTTCCTCCAGTGAACCATCATTTTACACTTTTCCCATCTCGTGTCGAGTTTATGTCAAGAGAGAGTCCCAAAATGCCTTCAATCCTGACACTTTGGCTCCAGCTGTGAAACACTGAATTGGTTTTGTGCTAATTTGGGCAACCACATGGAATACTTTTAGCCGTTTAGTTTTTCTTTCAAATTTGCAGAGTTAACGCAAAAGATTACGCGAGTATTTTGGCTGATCATGTCTATTCTACGGTACATTATTCCCTGATGGCAGTGCAGTCACCCAGGACAAAAATGTACCGCTTCACGTGACTAGATCTAACTAGAATTGATAAGAAAGGGACAAAAGAGAAGTAAACCACTTTGATTAGCCCCTACAGTTACCGTATCTCAATACAATCGAACATTTGTAATGTATTTTGAAGCAGCAAGGAACCTTTTCTTTCAGCCATCGTCAGTGGAAGAAGTAAGATTGGTTATGTTTGAAGAATGGCTCAGAATTCCCCTAACAACCATTCAGAACCTATACGAGTCAATTCCCTGACGTATTAAAAATGTGATTGATGCCAAAGGTGGAGAATCTCCGGATAAAATATACAAAACTGCCATTTAACAAGGTATTTCCATTATTTTGTTGAACAACTTATAAATTAAGAGAGAGAGAGAGAGAGAGAGAGAGAGAGAGAGAGAGAGAGAGAGAGAGAGAGAGAGAGAGAGAGAGAGAGAGAGAGAGAGAAAAGAGAGAGATGCTTGTACGATTATGCTAGTCTGTATGAGCGTGTATATTGTATGTATGTACGTATCTATCTATCTATCTTTACACACACACACACACACACACCCAAACACCCAAACAAACAGACACGCAGATACACTCACGCATACATACATACCCAGTCACACGCCCACTCACACCCCCATGCACATATATAGCTGAACTCAGTTTAGTTCTCCAAATTGCTTCAGCCATCAATGTCAAGACCAGGCTGGAGTAATGTCTTCAGTTCTGACTGGTTAGGAGAAATAGATAACCTTATTTTATTTTGGTCATTGCTATGATATTTATCTTTGAATTCCTTTACAGATTCCATTTCTTTCCTCCTCCCCCTCCTCCTCCTCCTCCTCC
>NC_068997.1:54468128-54470628 GCF_001194135.2 Octopus bimaculoides | reverse complement strand
GTTGCATGTGTTTATAATTCGAAATATTTCTTTAAAAGAATTTCATTGAAATTACATACTGACAGAATTCACTAACCATTCTGTGCGAGATTGAAACTCTTTGAGAACCAGGTAACTAATCATCTACAAAAACGGGGTTCTCTTGGGTTGAGAGGTGGTCTACGCTTTCTTGTAGTTTTAGATTGGAATTTTTGTCAGGTCAGAAATGGTTAGGAAAAGAATTATCAAACATGAAGGAAACATTGTTGAACCAAAGTGTGGAAGTAAATATGTCTGTGACAGCAAGTTCACATTGTTTGACTAGAGATCGAAGATATAACAAAACTATTCGATGACCTCTTAGTTATCCATCACACATCTGACATTAACTGATAATTCGATATATCGACCTACTTCTTTCTACTGAAGTAAAAGATGAATTGAGTTTGTTTCCTATTCCTTATTCCTATCTCACTCACCTTTTTTTGACGAGGCCATAACATTTTGACAAAGATGTTATTAAAATAAGGTAGCACAGCAGCTATCAAGACAAACCATCTAGGTGAAATGAGTATTGAACTATCAATCTATACCTGGTAGGTTCAAATTTTATTGCCAACGTTTCTATGTAGGTCGCTTGTTATGCTTTTATTTTTGAGGAAGAAGATTGTTTCCGTGATTTTCGTGTGGCCTCCATGACTTTTGTCATCGACACTCTATATACGAGATGGCATCAAAAGTTCCCAAACTAGATATGTTTAATAAAAAAATAACTTATTGACCGATGTTTTGACATCATTTCCTTCGAAAGAATCACCTTGCGCAGCAATACACCAGTCCCAGCGCTCCTGCCACTTTTGGAATTCGGCCTGGAAGTTGTGATCACACGTGATCACAGAAAAACAACTTATGAGGTAAAGGCAGTGATGTGACTCGGCTCATTTAGGTCTGTTGGTATTAATTTTCTTTATTGCCACAAGTGACGGAGATACGAGAAAATGCTATGTAGGCCGTCCTTTCTTCCCTGAATTAATCAATAAAAATAACTGTATCCACCCATTTGCAGTACGAACCAGGAATGTAGTGACATTAATGATCCCAATAATAACCAACTGTTTAACATTTAATCTTGTATCCAGAGATGGAACCTCATTTGTAATTTATAATTAGGATTGAATAAAGATGAAGTAACAGGAGAGGAAATGGTCACTGGAATTTGCTTAGAAATAAGAACAGATCCGGGAGTATTTCGGAAGTAGTAGTCATGGTTGGACACTGAAACAAGCCAGATCGTTACAAGAATAGTCTACTTTCTTCTTTCAATTCAAAGGATTCATGGTCACGTTCCGAAAATGTCGATTTGGCATTAGTCATTGGCACAAGCTTACAACCTGAAATTAAAACGATTAATCAAAGTGTTACAAGCAATAGCAGGCGGAAACTGATTCTTGAAAACTAATTTGCAAATACAACATGAGTTATTGTTCATAGAAAATTCTTATTTCCTCGAAAGATATTACTTTACCAAATAAATACGGAATTGCATACTCAAGTGCTATCATGGCGTGATGTCTCGCATAATATTCAACTTGACCCTAATAATTTTACAGCCAATACCACGGACAACAAAGAGTGAATAAAGGTTAGACTTAAGGTTAGAGTTGATGCTGCAGGCCGGGTAACATGTCAGACGAAATAATTAATTTCTAGGAATATATATTTTATTAATTAACAAATGCAATGGATAGAATTTCTACATTATCTACTTCCATAGCATTTGTCTTGAAAATTTCAAATGCCATGACGAGGTGAAGAAAACCAACTAGAATATTGTCCAAATTAAAAGAAAACAAAAAAAAAAAAACGAAAGAAAAAAGACAACCATTTCAAGCAGGTGATTATAGACAGGTTATCTTTGATGAGCTGCTCATATATTGGTGCTTAATAACGGAAGATATTGGAATCAGAATAAACACTTGTGCAACAATAATTTTTTGATTTGGAAACGATTTTGTATAAATTGGTAAAGGGGAATTCTTCAGATGTTCTGTATTTTTCCTCTGGGTGTTGTTGTTGTTGGTGTATGGTATCAGACGAGGCAGATCTATGGAATGCTGGTAATTATTAGTGCCATTCACTGAACTATATATCTGGATATATTAGGACTGTTTAACCGCACATTCTAACAGATGGTGTATATACATACACGCATGCATACATAGGAGTGACTGTGTGGTAAATAGCTTGCTTATCAACCACATGGTTCCGGGTTCAGTTCCACTGCGTGACATCTTGGGCAGGTGTCTTCTATAGGATCGAGCCGACCAAAGCCTTGTGAGTGGATTTGGCAGACGGAAACTGAAAGAAGCCCGTCGCGTGAGTATATATATATATATATATATATATACATATGGTTGTGTGGCAAGTAGCTTGCTTACCAACCACATAGCTTTGTGTTCAGGCCTACTGCGTGGTACCTTGGGCAAGTGTCTTCTCCTATAACCTCGGGCCGACCAAAGCC
>NC_068997.1:54459837-54467634 GCF_001194135.2 Octopus bimaculoides | reverse complement strand
GTGTTTAGTGAAGGACAAGGCCCAGAAAGATTACATTCTTCTCCACTTCCAAAAGCTGAACGAACGCTTGTATGATCCGTTTCTATAGATTAACTTCATCCGAAGACAGAGACCATCTCCATTTTTCTCGGATTCAAGACATAACCATATCATTTATGAATCTAGAGGCTGGACATCAAAATCTAGCGGTCACGTGGGCCACACACTTACTGGTGACAGGAAACAAATGATTGCTTCGGGATTTAAGAAACGCCCAGCGGTTTTCTGGAAAAAGTAAATATCAGAAGACATTTGAAAAGACTAAAACATGTTTAGGAATTCGTGTTTTCGAAATGAAATTGCTTTCTTCCAACAGTCACAGTGACATTTATTGATCGTGTAAGGTTGAACTTCGTTTTACGTAAATAGATTTATTGCTAACCGAAGACGTTATAAATTGTAAAACAAACAAATCACGGGAAAAGGCTGATATCAAATTTGGTGCGACAGATCCAAAAACAACAACAACAACGACTACTACTACTACCACCGCCACCACCACCACTACTACTACTACTACTACTACTACTACTTGAAGCAGCAGTAGTAGTAAAAACAACAACAGCAACGACTACAACAACGACAACAACAACTGCAACAATAATACTGTATGGAGAAGGCCTGAACCATCTGGAGAAGGGACTAATCGATTATATTGACCTTAATAAACAATTGGTTCTTATTTTATCGACCCCGAAATGACGGAAGACAAAGTTGATCTCAGTGGAATTTGAACTCAGAACGTACAGACGGACGAAATGCTTCTAAATATTTTGTGCATCGTGCTAATGATTCTGCCAGCTCTCCGCCATCATGATGATGATGATGATGATAATAATAACAATGATAATAATAATAATAATGATAATAATAATAATAATAATAATAATAATAATAATAATAATAATAATAATACACGAATTATATATATATATATATATATATATATGTGTATGTATGTATGTATACTACACACACGCACACACACGCACACACACACACACACACACACACGCACACACACACACACACGCGGTGTGTTCGTTAAGTTAAGGTGGGATTTCAAAGCTATTTATTGATGTAACTTGCAACACTACACATTTCACATCCATGTTGAATGAGAGACCGATTAATAAAGTTCATGTACAGTTTAGCGTAGTTCGATGAGGCTTCCATTTGTTTCCTTACACACATCCAATCGATACTCCAGTCGGATGAGTGAATGAAAGTTTACCGACACACAATATATGCAAATAATCACTTGATACACGATAACAGGAAGTAAAGATGATGTTGTGTAGCTATGTTTAATTACCACAATTATTCCGGGAACAGTTTGAGGAATACATTCCAAAAGGGACAGTCTTGTTTTGGTTTTGGCTCTATACTAAATTGACGCTGATCGATAATTGATTTTCTAAAATGGCCGAACCTAGCAAAAGGACAACACCGATTCCACTGTGAGAAATCGTCTTTTAATGAGTTCTAAATTTGAATGTACACCTACCACATCTTAACCTTTCAAAGTCTGTATATTTGTTTATATTTGAAAGTCAATCTCGAGTAGCAGCGGTCAACTTGTGGTCCACGGACTTTAGTGAATTTTCATTGGTCCACAGAAAATTCTTCGTCTACTTATTACAGAAACATTGATTTAAAATTTTCGGGCAAGGCTAGAAATTTCGGGGTAGAGAGGATTAGTCAATTATATCGACCCCCAGTTCTCGAATAGTCTTTTTATTTTATCGACCTCGCAAGGGATGAATGTGAAATTAGAGCTTTGGTGGGATTTGAACTCAGAACGTAAAGATGGACGAAGGCTGCTAAGCATTCTACCCGGTGTGATAACGATTCTTCCAGCTCGCCGCCTTATATAATCAATACGTTTTATGTCTTGCCTTATTTTGTTTCTTGTTAGCTTACATTATTTGAATTACGTCAAATTATTTGAATTCGTTGTTTAATTCTTGATTTAATTTAATTGATTTTATATTCAATACTCAATGAAAATATTCAGTAAATCGAAAGAGTTAACAATAAGACACTAACTGAAAGTCCTCTGATAGAAATGTTTACGAATATATTTCGTCCATATGCAGAAAATAAAATTAGCCCTTCATTTAATAAATGGAGGTGGTCTATGATAAAACACCTGCTGAAAACCTTGATCTAGATGTCTATAAATTTATTTTGTCCAGTCAAAAGGGATAAAAATTAACCTTTGATTTAGTAAATGGAAGGGGTCGATGATAATTGAGTTGGTGCGAATCCTTGATTTAGAAGTTTATACATTGATTTTGTCCGGAGTTAGAATGAATCAAATTAGCTTCCGATATTATCAACGTGACTTTTCGATGCTTTTGACTTCGCCGGTAGAGATAGATAGTTTTAGAAATACTTAAAGCTATGGTTTGCTTTTAAATTTTCTCTATTTTCTTTTAACGAGAGATGAGTTTAACAAAATTCAGCCTTAATATAATAAAATATTAATTTACTTTCTTGCTAAGTGGGGTTTCAATCTACGGATTTATTCCGCCATATTTGTCAAATATTTGCATAGGGACATCACTGTGCAAATTAGCGGTTCAGCAAAAAAGTCACCGATTGAACATGCACCAGGCTTCAAAAATGTACTTGGATCGATTTCTTAGACTAAACCCTTGAAGGCCATGCCCCAGCAAGGCCGCAGTTCAATGAGTGAAACAAGGAAAAGAGTTTAAAGTGTTGCTAAATCGCGTCATTCTGGTTACACGATCGTTAGACGCTCTTTTGTGAACAATAGCATTGCTAAGATGTGTAAAATCAAAGCAAGGCCCAACAGTCCGATCAATTGATGTAGTAGTGTAGATACGAAAGGAAATATCTAGAACAAAAGTTATTCCTGCCATAAGAAAGTGACCAAGAGAGTGCTTCATATCCAGTTTATATTTCAAAATCAGTTATATAATGGCCTAGGTAACGTAACAGAAAGAGTTTCTGAGACAGCCAAGCTATCTTTACTTGATCAGTACAAAGCATCAAACTATCAAATAATAATAGAAAAAGGAAATATAATTTGCGATCTAAAGTCGTATAAATTACGTGTTATAAAGAAAGAAATAGGATTATTAGTAGTGTTAATGGTTTTGTTTCAGGAAACAATTGATATACGTTGGTAAATAATGAGGTATATATATGAAGTGGCAAAAGATTTACCGTTCTAGGCGTATGTAAACAACAACCGGAAGTTGGCGACAGAAATATATACGTGTGTGTGTGTGTGTGTGTGTGTGTGTGTGTGTGTGTGTGTGTGCGTGTGTGTGTGTATGTCTGCCTGTGTCTGTGTCTGTGTCTGTGTATGTGTGTGTGTGCGTGTGTGTATACATTGGAACAAACAGTTGCCTATAAATTATAAAATAAAAAAATGGACACCCACCACTGACATCAGAGTGTTCAGATAAATTTATTGAAACAGAAATTTCAAATTTTGTGACTCTCGTCTGCACACACGCACGTACGCACTCACACACACACACACACACACACACACACACACACACACACGCGTGCAAACGCACGCATGCATATACGTCTTTTATAATGATTAATTCTAGTTAAGAAACACAAGGCAGAAAACTACGAAATTAAAATTAATAAGGAATTGAAATTAGTTGAAAATTGACTGTAAAGATTGATTCTCATCTGCGGTAGCATGAGGATAACTGACGACATGTTTCGGCCGTATAAGATCTTTTTAGCAAATAGTGAATGCTAGCTCTTAGATTGATTACAAGGAAATATAAAGGATTCTAGGAAAATGAGCGTTAAATGACGTCACTATTTAAAGGAACGAGAGCAGAAAACGCAGTCGTGTATGTACTCTGGTGCTTATAGAGCTAGTGATGCCAATATAATAAATCTATAATCCAAAGAATTCTGTCTCTCGTTCCTAGGATTATATGTTCATTATATTGTTTCTGAATATTATTGAGAATCTAAAGGGCTGTATCATCGAAGTTCTATTCTTAAGGAGAAGCAGGAGTGTTTGAGAAAGAATAGATAGAGGAGAAGAAACAGACAAAAGGAATAGAGAAAGAATGCAGTAAAATATAAGACTTCATCGATGCCAGGAAACTTGCATCATTGATGCCTTGTTATTAGGATTCAACAAAATATGACTACAAGAACGATCTCTTAATCACATTTATTAAATAGGCATTACCATAATTTCAATAGTTAAAGAACCATAGAAATTCTATGAAATGGACTGTTATTGAATAGAAATATTCTTGCCATTATTATTAGGACATATCGAACTAAAGAATAACAAGACGGGTAGATATTTAGATGAAAGCTAACGTTGCAGTAAGTGGGAGTATATGATTGCGGTTGGATGTATAGGTTTGTTGATTGAAAGGGAAGTCACTTAAGTAATATTGTAGTATATTGCTGTCAGTGTATAGCCTGCAGTTTGTTTTGGATTTTATTGTTTGCAGAATACTTCTTGAAAGCTTCTACATTTTGGAAGTTTTAGAATATAAATATCAGTTATTGGAAGAGAAGAAGGAAACGTTGGTTTGACTGAATATATTCTGAGGAATTAAGAATGGAAAGGAAAGGAAAATATCCTTTTATTTAGGCCCGCAGCAAGGATGGGTGGAAGAATTGTATGTAATCGAAACTTAGTATCATAGATTAAAAAGAAAGAAAAGAAAACGAAAAAGAAAATACGATGCCTATATGGTCAATCGAAATAGCTTGAGGAATATGGTAAGAAGATTGCGATTGTATGGTAATAGTGAGAAACAAGTGGGTTATGAAGTAATTCCTGCGGATTAATGAAGCTTGAAACTGAAGGAAAAAAGATAGAGATTTGGTATAAATGACAGGAAATTAACTTTATTTTCAGAGAAAGCAACGTTTTGGAAAATAAGAAATCCTTGATTATACAGCAGAGATGTTATGGATTAACAATCAGCAAATACTTGAGTTAATTCCATTTACTGAACAGAAAAGAAATTTAGTCTGCTTGATAATTTTCAGGAAAAATACTACAATATAAAAATGAAAAAGTTAATATAGAAAGAAATATAACTAAATAATCGCAATAACAACCAAAGAATTGTTTTAGAGTTCTGCCAAAAGCAATTCTATAACTGAATTTATCATTCAAATCACTTGAGTGTTGTTTATTAATTTTCTTTTTTTCAATTTTGAACTAGAATGTATGTTTGTTGTGTTGCTTTGCGTTAAGAGAAAAGTAGATTTATCCGGAAAACGCATTATTTTTCGCATGAAACATCGCTGTTGTCATCCGGTGGATTAAGTTTGCGCGGGAAAAGTGCCAGCCTAGAAGAAGCGCCATAGTCGTGATAAGGATCAGCCTGTACTGCCTGAAAGCTGAAAGGATCAAATTATAAGTTGTTCTAACACGATGACCAGATTCGCTTATTTGCTTTGCTTTGGCAAAAAACGTCTATCGATCTTCATAGCAACTAAACAGATCGTTAACCATTTATATTGAAGAATGAAACTGAAATGAAAATATAATCAATGAATATTTAAATTTTTTGTCTGTTAAATTTTTCTGCTATTTTCTGTGAGGAAGGAAATGAAAGATAACTGTTCTTAGCTTTGTCCACTCCACTATTACAATGAATTTTCGATACGAAAATCAATATCAAACCTTGAACGAGTATCGTATGGAGAACTGGAGTACACACCTAAGGAGTATGTCTAAAGTATTTACACATTGAGACGGGTTATTGTTGCTGTTAACCATCGATGTTTAGCCCTGTGTCAGTCTCTTGATCACATGTATTCCAGCCATGACTAAGCCCCTCTCTTTCTACTTGAGGGACTAAATACTTCTGTGTTTCATTTCATTTTACTTCAGACAATAACAAGTGAGGATTTGTGTGCTATTTCTATCAGATCAAGCGATGCGATAGAGGTGTCCTCATTAGATCATAGTCCGAATTGGAGTTAATGATGTTCAGCCATATTATAGCCAGTTACTTTTCAATATAACAATATGTGGCTGCATCTACACTTGCAACTGTAGTAGTTCAAAGTCGACAGCAGATTAGATATAGGGAAAATCTGCTGCCTTAAGGCTTTATGCATTCTCTGAAGCACATCTTCATTGTAGCCTACAAGAAGACATCTGAAGTTTGCACTAAAAACAAAGAAAAAGTGCTTTTGTACTTTCCATTGTGTTATATTTATTATAAAGTTCTTAAATTCTTAACAAAGTCATTGAAAGTTCAGTCACCACATTTTGTTTCTTACTTAAATATTTATAATTACATTTTCACAATAAATGTAATTATATTTTCCCTATATTCAATAAAACTTTCTTTGATGCAACTTTATTAGATTACATTTAATTGTATGTGACCTTCAAGTATAAAAAGGTTTCCTTATCCCCCACACACCTACTGTCGCCTGTCAAATTGGAAGTATTTTCTATTTACTTACGTTGTTCTTCTCTAAGTTCACAGCTTCAGTGAAGACATACTAACATTGCTATAATAATGTACAACAAATATTTCACTATATTTATATAAGTTCACTTTAAATATAATCAAACATAAGTGACTTTATCCGTGGCTGAGTGGTTAAGAACTTCCTTTGCTAACTACAATGTTTCCGGTTCAATCCCAATCTAGGGTACTTGACTTTTATTTTTTCAATTAGAAGCTGAGGCCATGAATCTTGGTCAAGTTTCTTTCTCCATAGCCTTAATTTGATCACCGGGATGTGGTACATGAATGCAAGATATAAGTATTGTTAACTGCTAGACTTATTTCTTTGCTCGGTTTCATACCATTGCCTGACCTTAAAACGAATTGTCCGTAGAGGAGTTCACTTCTGGCAAGATTCCCGTCCTTATCATCAGCTCTTTTACACCCACCACCCGTTGAGCAAAGATGAATTTGTAGCAAAGAGCAGATAAAATAACGTGGCTTCAGTCTCTAAGAATAATATTCTAAGTTGATACCATCGGAAAAGACACGACCATCTCTTTTGTGACAAATGCAATTTCACTAAATTAACGGACCTTGATTTTTCAGTGAGAAACAAACCAATAACATTTATGAATTAAATGATTCGCGATATCATTCTCGTTATTTTTCACTTCACTTCTTATTTGAAGCTAAAATTCTGGACGTTGGCAGGTGAATCTCATTTTCTCCTGATTTTAATTCTACTTGTCAAGTTCACCAATAAACAACACTGCAATAAAACAACAAATTCCTGCTAGTTTACAGAGGTAACAGCTCCGGAAATCAGTTACAAGCTGTATAAACGAAACACAAATACAAACTACATAGACTTATAAAAATAAAATAGTATTAAAAATTGGTCTTTTAATGGCTGTTATTGACACAAAATTTTTAAAGGTCAAATATTGATTTTTAACGTATCAATAATCAGCACAGTTTCCGTGTTATTGTATCGTCGTAAACGTTTTCTTTCTAAACAGGTTAAACAAATATTTAGACAAGACTGGTCGTCGAATCCTCTCCTTACGCAGCATTTTATCACCGTGAAGCAAGCAAGAGTTAGATGTCTGGATACAGCTGTGGACAAAACGGTAACAACAGAGAGACATACTAGTGTCAGGCGAGAGACGTAAGTGAACAGAAATGAAATAAGAGACAATGCACACATGTATAAGTAGGTGTACAATGTACATATGTAGTGTAGGTACGTATGTGGATAAATATGTATACGTATGTGTATATAAATGTATATATATATATATATATATAT
>NC_068997.1:54458565-54459511 GCF_001194135.2 Octopus bimaculoides | reverse complement strand
ATATATATATATATATATATATATATATATATATATATATATAGAGAGAGAGAGAGAGAGAGAGAGAGAGAGACAGAGAGAGAAAGGTAAGAGAGAGGAAGAAATGTATATATGTGCATATAGATATGTATTTTTGAGGGGTGAGCAAAATCGAGTCGTTCATTTCAGTAGCGTGCCTTGTAGCATATTGATCGGCTAGTGGTGTTATAGCTATACCTTTGATTTAGTAAAGATACGATTGGTTATACTTCGCTCAATTACTAAATTAGCACTTCGCCAGTCCAAAGCATGTATATCACATAAGAGCTTACGAAGACAAGTGAAGTAGTACATACAAGAAAAGATAAGTCACACTAATGTTATGGATGTTTGTTTGGACGAGTGGAATTTATCTAATATTACATACAAAGTCATACAATTAATACAATGAGATATATAGCGCTCGTTCACAGATACATATGCATGTGTGTGTAAATATTTATAATCCCATAATATACACAGATATAAATATACGCATAAACACATACATTTATTTCTGCACTTGTCAATATTTTTGTTTTCTCTTTGAGTTTTGTTTAAAGTCTTTTTAAGAGAGTTCAAGATGGTCGCTAACAAGAAGACATGAGTTTTTCAGGTAAGAAAGTTCCTGGTGTTTGTAAATATGTAGTTGTGTTAAGGGTCGATGCGCACATTTAAGTATGTGCGTCCATTCACCAAAAGACTTATCTATATATAAATGTATGCATCTATGCGTGTATGTATATATCTATTTATGTATATAAATATACGTACATATATAAGCATCAGTCGATCTATCTACCTATTTATCAGGTTCTGTCCCTCAATTTCTCTCTCTCTCTCTCTCTCTCACACACACACACACACACACACACACACACACACATAAAGAATCCATAAATACACACACACACACACACACACACAC
>NC_068997.1:54456760-54457872 GCF_001194135.2 Octopus bimaculoides | reverse complement strand
TATATATATATATATATATATATAGAGAGAGAGAGAGAGAGAGAGATAGATAGATAGATAGATAGATAGATAGAATAAGTACTAGGCTTACAAAGAATAAGTCTTGGGGTCGATTTGTTCGACTAAAGGCGGTGCACCAGCATGGCCGCAATCAAATTACTGAAAAAATAAAAGCAAAAGAGTAAAAGAGAGATACACATATACACAGTTATCATAACACTCATTATACAGTTCGTGAACTCCCGCTGTCTTCATCTGTCTTGGTTCAACTGCAAAGAATATAAACTGGCTGCTCTTTTGTGCAACCCATGACATTCTTCCAGTTACTATTTCTGCACTATCACACCCCAATGCATCGGGGTAACTGAAATGTAATCATGTATTAAAACAAGGCCGTTGTCAATACATGTTTTCCCGTTTCCACTTTTCCATGTTTAAATATTAAATGCCAGGAATAAATTGAAGGAAAATACAAATCTTTCCTGTGTTGGTTAGTGTCCTCTTGTCATTAAGAATCTGGCTGAACAGATTTTTATAAAAGCAGCTCCTTCTAACGGTAGCAGATATGTCTTACATCTTACATCTTCCATATGCATGACGCTAAATGGAGATCTACCCACCTGCTAGGCTGTAATGAATGTAAGATCGGTATGTACGAATCTCTTGTCCGACTCTAATCCTGAATCTACCTTCCACTACTTCTCTAATCCTGAATCTACCTTCCACTACTTCTCTAATCCTGAATCTACCTTCCACTACTTAACAGTTTCAGTGCTTTTTGTTTGTTTGTTTCTTTTTTTTTTTTGCAAAATTCGATCCCCGATATGTGTACAATAAAATCAAAACACTTGCTGATTCCAAACATATCAATAACCTTGACATAACTATCGATTTTTCCCCACTTATGTGAGAAGGACACGAATATCTTAGAGCATAAAACAGAGTGTGTCATTTTTCAACATGCAATTGAAAAGACCTTCAGGAAGATTTACAAAATAGAATTATCTATTCACCTACAAACCTCCCTGTCTATCTATCTATCTATCTATCTATCTATCTATCTATCTATCTATCTATCTATCTATCTATCTATCTAAATATATATATATATA
>NC_068997.1:54455831-54456465 GCF_001194135.2 Octopus bimaculoides | reverse complement strand
GTGTGTGTGTGTGTGTGTGTGTGTGTGTGTGTGTGTGTGTGCGTGTGTGTGTATATGGAGGCATATTCTGCAATAAAGTTTTTTTTGTGTATTCATATATGTTTCTTAATTCTCTCTTTAAATTATTCATTTATATTTATAGTGTACATAATGATATTTCGTCACGTAGTTCCAATGGTAAAACAAAAGGGAAACTACGAGTTAAAATCTTTAGAACAATAACAATTTTCGAAGGTCTGTGTCAGCAATTTCATTCCCATATGAAGCATAATATCTAGATTGTTGGAAATAAACCTTGAATATGAATAACTTTTAATACATGTGTGAATCACTGCCATTTTTCATAGCACTGGCAGCACAGAGATTTAATATTAAAATATTTGGAAAAATCCTCAATAATAAGGGTTTTTCCTTCTACATCTAATGTTCATTGGACCCAGTTTTTTTTTCAATACAAAGTAAATAATCTAGCTCTAAAATTCTTTACAAAATATATGGAAATCTATCTTATGTCTGCCCATCTATTCAATGCCACTTTCAGCTCATTTGTTGTAAAATGCCATCATTTTTTACGGTTCCAGTATACTAGTGTATATATGTATATATATATATATATATATATATATATATATAT
>NC_068997.1:54454505-54455821 GCF_001194135.2 Octopus bimaculoides | reverse complement strand
GGAATGAATTGGTGATCTTTAAAAGATTGGCAAATTTTCATGGTTAATAATTGCTAAATATCTTGAAATTATCAAATTGGGTGCAAATTTACACAAGAAAACTATTGTAGAATTTGGTTGTACAAATATTTAGTGAGAGATATTCGACAATTTAGAGAGTGTTCTTGCTGAGAATCTGGCAGCATTTACATTTCATTCTGAGCGAGATATGGCAAAGACATTAATGCTAGGGGAAGCGTTTTACAGGGTGTAACGAAAAACGTGCTACATATTCAGTTCGACAAGCGTTTTAACAGCAAACGGTATACGCCAGCACAAAACGACATACAGGCGTATTATAAATTATATTTAATGTTATGCAAATAATATACAAAACTTATATACGAACATTTTAAGAACAAAAACCGTAGACACCAGCGCAGAAATGATAGTAAGTGAAGATGAAACGATAATACATCATTTATATGAAGAAACCATTTCTATCTGCTTAATTTAACTACGGCCAAAGCAATGACCGTATAAAATATGAAACGTTTCCTGTTTTGTAGGATTCATGTCCGAGACTATGAGAGCTGGGATGGTGTCAATTTTCTTGTAGCATACAAGAGCTGTTTTATACACCATGCATATGTAGAGAGGAGACTAGTCATTGCTGTCTTGGATAACGTTTACATGATGGATGATGTACAAGAGGAGATGCTACAGAAATATTACACATGGGTGAGTGAGGACTAAGAAACTAGTTTAGTACATTTTACATTCAACATGTCAGCTCTTTAATCAGGCACTTATCATTGGTAAGATGGTCACTATAGTGTCTGTAAGTGTCCCTAATGTAATTAATACGGAACGAGATATGTTTAATGGTTTCAGGCCGGGAATGGAAACCGGGTCGTGATCACAGTTTGACTGGTTTTCCGGAAGTATAGATCTCTTTTTCCCTACGGTATTGACTGCCAGTAAAAAGACAACAAACAAACAAAAAATGCTAATATAGAGAGATTTACGAGGAAGCAATAAATTATGAAGAACAACAATAATGATAAAAATAATAAAATCCATTATCTTAAAACCCCCCCCCAAAAATAATAAATAAATAACAGGAAAGATACAAGGAAATATGAAAATAAGAGAAAGAAAATATAAATAAATAAATAAATTCAGAACTAAATGAATTTGTTTTGTTTTTAAACTGATGTTAATCCAACGCAAAGTGGTCACTTAGGCCTTCCAAACACGAACCGCTTATAACTTTAGCGATAAGGAAGAAATAATAATAATAATAATAATAATAATAATAATAATAATAATAATAA
>NC_068997.1:54450975-54454111 GCF_001194135.2 Octopus bimaculoides | reverse complement strand
TACATGTATGTGTCTATACGTATAGATATGCAGATATGCATATATATATATATTTATACACACACACACACACACACACACACACACACACACATATATATGGGAAACAAGTAGATAAATAAAGAATTTTGGTGGAGATGGAAAGTGTTTTCCGCTGCTAGTAAACGAACCATTTGCAATAGATTGCAATGATATATATTCATGCCTCATAGAATTAAAACATTGAATCGAGACGCGAACATAGAAAATATTCTGTTTGGCGCTTCCACTTGGGTGGATGCAAAAGGAGAGAATATGAAATGAACAAAAAAAAAAGACAAAAGAATGGGTAAAATAACTAATAAATAGGAAAATAATAAATGTAGAAAACAAAGAAGAAAAAAAAGAAGAATGAGCAATCGCCGGAATGGTTTGTAGGTCAGCACGCCAAGATGGCGTCATTTTACATTCTCCCACCGGAAAGAATGTATTATTGAAAGTTACAGTTTCGATATATCCAACAAGTTTTAAGTGAAAGCTTTGCAGAATGAAGAGCAGATGAACAGAGAGAGAGAGAAAGGGAGAGAGAGGGGGGATAGAGAGAGAAGTAGATAGATAGGTAGATAGATAGATAGATAGATAGATAAATAGATAGATAGGTAAGTAGACAAATAACGAGAGAAAGAGAGAGAGAGGGAGCGCGCAGGTAAGGAATTGAGTGTTGAAAATGGAGCAATGCAATTTAAACTGGATATATGACATCGAAGTTAAGAATGTAAGGGAGAATGAAGAGAAGGAAGATTGGACGTAAATAAAAATGTATTCTTGAATATCCTAGAATGGAAATGGAATTCGGATGGGAAATGAACTAAGCTTAGAAAGAAGGGCGATTTGTATGTTATAACAAGATTTGGAGCTGTAGGAAACGCCGTGGTGCGAATGACTATCTATCTATCCCTCTATCTATCTATCTATCTATCTATCTATCTATCTATCTATCTATCTATCTATCTAGCTAGCTAGCTAGCTAGCTATCTGTCTGTTTGTCTGTCTGTCTATATCGTTGATATTGGTTCAATCAGAGTTCATTAGTCTCATATGTAGTACGTAATACAAATTTTAGAGCTAGTTATGTTCCTTTTTTTTAAGTATTACTTAATATAGCTAGCTTTAGACTCGCTGGTAACCTTCTAAACAAATGTACGTGAACTAGGCTAAAAAATAAGGATGACCGCAGTCAAAGGGCTGAATCAAGTAACAAAATATCTCCACCTCTCCCCCACCTCTCTCTCTCTCTCTCTCTCTCTCTTTCCCACTATTTGCGTGTGTGTGTGTCTGAGTCCTTGAGCACACTGCTCTTGAATGTTTCCTTGCAATATCAGTTCTATATTAACAAAGATCAGCTGAAATGCTTGAACATAATTATAAGGACTTCTCGAGACTAAAAGATGAAATAAGTCGGGGTTCGATCTTACAACACACAAAACCGAGACAGACATAGCATTACATCTCTTTATTAAAGGCTTCAACGTTCTACTTATCCACTAAGATGAAGTGGGACATCATCTGTCAACCAAATCTACTCACAACGCCTTGGTTGGCCTGAGACTATAGTAGAAGACACTTGCCCAAGGTATGAGGCAGTGGGACTGAACCCGGAACCATGTGGTTCCTATAGACAGACCACATACAAATACGACGGGCTTCGTTTCAGTTTCTTTTCTTCACTCCTCAGTGAAACCGTAACGATTGCGGAAGACGCATAACGAAAATAACGCCCCGTGAGATCGATCATGCGGTCACGTAACATTGAAGCAAACTTCTCTACTGCAGCGACCATGTCTTCTTCTTTATTGGGCTACTTTTAATTACTTTCGTTTCGCCAAACTATCCAGACTTTCCATGTCATGTGACCATAACATGTCGATGAAATAAACTCGGCAAATTAATATATGTACTTCCAATAATGAGAGCTAGCCACAGAGGGTAAAATAGATACACACACAAAGCACACATACTCACACAGACATATCTAACGTACGAGAAAGTGAGTGAGTGAATGAGAGAGGCAGGGAGAGAGATGGGGATGGAGAGAGCTAGATAGCGAAAGAGTGAGAAAATCTCATAAGGAATTTTGAGAAAGGATAATATGAAGATATGAAAACGGATCAAAGTCGGGTTTTTAATAAGATTTATCTCAAAGAACAACTTCTTTCCAACACACACACATACACCCCCCAGACACACATTATCCACACACATCCGTATATCATACACACAAGTATATGTCTGTGTGTATATATATATACGCATAAATATGTACACACACATACCTTCATATATCATACACACATGTATATGTATATATATATATAACATATATTTGTACGTATGTATGTATGTATGCGTATATATATATATATATATATATATATATATATGTACACGCACACATATATGTATACACATACGTATTTTTGTATATATTCTTCTGTATATGTCTCTGTCTTGCTCAGGATTAATATTACAGCAGTATATACACCTATTCACATATACACAGTCGCATTCTACGTACATATATACACTCAGCTCAGTGCTAGAGAGAGGATGAGAGCGAGAGAGAGACATCTTTGGATAGATAATGACGTCCTATGAATATATAAGCGTCACTAACACTAAAAAAGGAGACGAGACATATTAAATAGTTACAGACGTGTTTAATATTAAAGCGAATTCTTCTGATTGACGATGAGCTTGTTGACCATAAACACATTAATATATACGTAAATACATACATACGTGCATACATAATGACGTCAACGTATGTATACACACACACACACACACACACACACACACACACACACACACACACATATATATATATATATGCACTCATATAATTATATACGTATTATATATCTTGTGTGCTTTTATTCAAAGAAAAGAACGAGTGTATTTTTTTAATTCACCTCGCGCTTCATAATATGGCAATATAAACAGTTGACTCTTAAAAATGCTATTGCAACGAAAGTTAAGGAAACGTGTGATGATCTTCTTCTTCTTCTTCTTCTTCTTCTTCTTCTTCTTCTTCTTCTTCTTCTTCTTCTTCTTCTTCTTCTTCTTCTTCTTCTTCTTCTTCTTCTTCTTCTTCTTC
>NC_068997.1:54449215-54450790 GCF_001194135.2 Octopus bimaculoides | reverse complement strand
CTCTCCCAGATGATAATTTTCTTCAATAGTCTAGCTTTTTAACTCTGTCTGAGTGTATCTAGGAATGTATTTTTAAGCTTGTCCATCGTTGTTTAAAATGGAATGATAATTCAATTACATCGACCCAGTACTCAACTGGTACTGGTTTTATCGACCCCGAAAGACTGAAAGACAAGTCAACTTCGATGGAATTTGAATTTCGAACGTAAAGACGGTCGAAATGTCGCTAAGCATTTTGCCGGTGTGCTAATGATTATTTCAGCATGCCACTTTTTTTTTATCTATATAAATAATTCTTTCTACTGTAGACACAAGGCCTGAAATTTGGCGGGAGGAGACTAGTCGATTATATCGACCCCAGTGTTTCACTGGTACTTAATTTATCGACCCCCGAAAGGATGAAAGGCAAAGTCGACCGCGGTGGAAATTGAATTCAGAACTTAGCGGCAGACGAAATGCTGCTAAGCATTTCGCCCGGCGTGCTAACGATTCTGCCAGCTCGCCGATTTAATGATAATCCTTTCTATTATAGGCACAAGGCCTGAAATTTTGGGGGAGGGGGCAAGTCGATTAGATCGACCCCAGTACGCAACTAGTACTTAATTTATCAATCCAAAAAAGATGAAAGACAAATTCGACCTCGGCGGAATTTGAACTCAGAACGTAGCAAGGAACGAAACAACGCGAAACATTTCGTCCGGCGTGTTAACGATTTTGCGAGCTCGCTGTCTTTTGTTTATACCAATAATGACAAGGTACTTTAGCTACTGCAGTTCAAGAAAACGCGAAGCAAACGAGGTGGCCATCGTTGGAAAGCATTTGACATGTTGCAAAAATAACAATTAATTTTAAAACATTTCTTAATGTTCTGAAATTATAGGCGCGTTCATGGAGTTTTGATACAAACCAACTTACCTGATTCTTTGATAATCGTCTGCTTTTTACTTTTTATTTCCTTCTGGAATTTTGTTGTCTGTGGATTGATCCTAACCCAAATTATGTAAAAGACTTGTAGAAGATCGATATGGGAACTCCCAGCATTATTCGAACTTAATCACTTACATGCACAGCATTCAATTGAATTTGTCTTTCTAACTGATTCTATTCATTCTTTGACTACAGAAATTGCATCTTCGTCTTCGATTGAAGGCTGTTTTGTTGGCTTATTATGAACACATTGTGTTTCTGGTTTTGTTTTGTTTTTCTTTTTTCGTTACTCCATGCATATGGCTCATTCACGACGTAATGGCACTTCAAGTAAAGGTATTATTAGAAAGGCCATGCTTCCTATTGTCAGCCGCGTGTATTGCTACCGTGACATCGTTGTTGCTGTGGTGACAGTTTTGTCAAAAAATATTTTAACAGTCTCCAGGTTTCTTTTCATGTCTATAGCAACATTTTCAGCGGAATATTAACACAAACACACCTCATTATGTTTATATTTCTGTATTCACACAGATATACATACAAACAAACACATATAAGTATATATATGCATATATGTGTGTGCGTGATGAGTTATACATACAAATATATGTTTAAATATATGCATATATGTGTGTGCGTGATGAGTTA
>NC_068997.1:54447792-54449135 GCF_001194135.2 Octopus bimaculoides | reverse complement strand
TATATATATATGTATGTATATATATATGTATGTATATATGTATGTATGTATCTGTATATATCCCCAGGTATCCATAGATATCGTTTCATTTCTTGTTTCTATTTTCCATGTATATTTCGTCTTTCTTTCTTCACCTTGACAAAGAGGTCACGTCTACTTTTCTTTTGCTCTTTTGAGTTTATGATCCACTGTGCACAACTTTTTATGTTGCTTTTAAAAAATATTTGTCTACCTGTTGTTACATCTCACGTGGTCCAAACTATGCAAACACGCACACATACACACACAATGACACACGCATATATATACATACATACATACAAAGATGCATATTTATGCATACATCTAAGTATGAACGTGAATTTCGTATAGTATATTTTAGTCATATTAACAAATATTTCATAGATGCTAATAGAATATCTTTACGTATTAAAGAACAAAGGGAAATAGGTGTGGGGGCTGGAGACCATATTTGTGAGTATTATACGGACGTATAAAAGTAGGTTACAGTGTCTGAGACCAGAAAAATATATCCGTCACATGAATATATCAAAATAAACACAAGTCGTTTAAGCATTTAATATTCTATTTTTGTACTTTACTTCCGACAAGAAGGATATGCACCATGCACACATAATTCAGGCTTCATCAGACGATGATGTATTGCAGCTAACTCTGGAATATTGAAAGTATCAACGTTGGCAGGTTTAAAAAATAGCCCCAAGTATTTATGAAAACCAAATGAAATTGCTTATCCTTAGGCTATTGCCAATTGTGTAAAATTATACAAATAAAAGCTTACATTTCACACGTAATAATTAAATCGAAACAGGAGTTTATTAAATGTCAGTAACATTGAAAAGCATTACGTAGAAATCAAGAGAATATTCGTCCTTGCGCATTAATATATCCTGATTTGTGTATTTAAAACTGGTAAAGAAGACCATCGAAATCAGCCTAGGGCTTTACTTGCAAAATAAGTTACTGGTGATCATTTTCTGGTTAGTTTCTGAGGACCATCCATATAAGCACTAAATTCTACTACAATCTGTCGTCCAGTATTCGCCCCTAGCATTGCAACAAAGGAATACTAGAAAGTCCCAAAATCTACTTGGCATCAAATATCAGGTGTCCATCCCTGACCATCAAAAACTATTTATCTATGTGTGTATATATATATATATATATATATATATATATTCACACGTATATTTATCTACATTCATACTTTTATACATATTTATATTTATATTTCGTATATTTATATTTTAAATTTTAAATTTATTATATTACCATGTCATATTGGATATATATCTTTCGAAATATTAAATATTGATTTCCTG
>NC_068997.1:54440301-54445301 GCF_001194135.2 Octopus bimaculoides | reverse complement strand
AAGGTGTCCAGTCCAACCGTCACTTCAATTCTCAGGATGTCCATCTTCTTCAATTCTCAGGATGCGTACCGTCACTTCAGTTCTCAGGATGTCGGCTCCCTTCGAGACCGTGTATGTGTTTTGACATAGATCCTTTACTCATATGCAAACATCATGTAAGGCTCTTTGAACGCTTCCATCACAGATGTCTGAGACACACCCTGAATGTTGGCTGGTTCTTGCAGACTCCATCCATTCATCCATCCATCCATCCATCCATCCATCCATCCGTATAAGGTACATTGATACAGATCTTACAGTTCTTCTACCACGACAATAAATTTTCATTTGTACCTGTCATCGTAGTTGCATTAGGCTTTACCCCTGAACATTTGCACAGGAACCTCGAAGTACTATGATTTTCAAAGAAAGAAACAAAGAAACTGATGCGGATTCTCCAAATCCGATTTATTACCACGGGAAAGATTTGGGAATACATTCTGAAAATTCTCCATCTGAGATTCTCATGTGAATACATGCACATACTTCAGTGTGCTCAAACAGCACACTAACTCAGCCATAGACTGACAAACATCGGGAATTCTCCGAACTAAAAAAAAAGAAGTCTTGTCGCTTTGTTAGCGACCAGCTTTAAACTCTCTTAAGAAGGACTTAGAGTTAAATGAAAAATACATAGATACATATATACATATATGAATACACATATCGCACGCACACACACGCACTCACATACACACACACATATACATACACTCACACACACGTACACGCACTCACATACTCACACATACACACACACATACACACGCATACATATATGAATACACATAACGCACACACAGACACGAACACACACACACGCAAATACACGCACACATGCACACATACACACACACATGCACACGCATATGTATATATATTCTCTTAGAAAATTCTACCGCATTCTCCCCCCCACACACACATTGGATTACAGTAAAAAAGCTGGTCTTCATTTTAATTTGAATGGATAACTATAAAATCTTTATTCATATATTAGAAATGCGTGTTTGTTGTATCTAGACGGCCCTTACAATATATTTCACTTCTTAAGCAGAGAAAACAAGCAGATATGAAAACACACGGTTCTATTTAAAACGTAGGTTTAATTTATTGTTTACTGTCTTTTAACAAGTAGCATATTTACTTATCACTCCGACTTCTAATAACTTAGAATAGATTAATAAAAATGACTTGGAAATGTACTTGCAACCAAGTCAATAGCAATTGAAGTGGAAACTTCGGTTCATCACACAGAAGACTAATAGCTTTAAGACAGTATGACTGAGACCAGCCACATCTCTGCGACACGAATTCCAACAACGCGGAAAAATAATCAAAATGTCTGAAAACAAATTCTCAATGCACCTAGCAAATATGGCCGTTCGCAATATGACTGATATCGTTATGGAGATAAGAATTATACTGAAGCATACTATCGACCAACAAGGCCTCATTGACCTGTCAGGAGGGGCTTAATAAAGCTAGCAGAAGCACTTAATAACCACCAAGTAACTTCATCAACAAACCAAATAAAAAAAAAATCATTACGGAATTTAATGAACTCAGAAAAGACAAGGAAACTTTAAAGGAATTCATTAAGTATGGCAGCAGCCATTCGAATAATAATAATAATAAAAAAAATACAAAAAGGAAGACGAGAAGAAGAAGAAGAAGAAGAAGAAGAAGAAGAAGAAGAAGAAGAAGAAGAAGAAGAAGAAGAAGAAGAAGAAGAAGAAGAATTCAGTTGTTGATAATAAAAACAAAGTGATATCTGGCTTTGTGTTGTAAAGAATAAAAAACAACAATAACAACAACAATAGTAACGAAACAATGCAATCTTGTCATTAAAACAAAATCACAAATTAATTATATTTCTTTTCTTTTTGACTTTTATTTGAGCGCAGAACTAATAACAAAGACGACTCCAAGTCCTTTGTTGCGTGAAAGATTGGCGATGCTCTGCTGTAAGCACTCGGGCATGACTGATTGGGTTAATGAGTTCAGTTCTCCTCCCAAAAGACATTACGAGTTCGATCCAAGTGGCACCTTGGACAAACAATGTCCTTGCTATCATCTCCTTTGGTTGACTCAAGCGTTGAAAGTGAATTGAAACTGCAAAGAAGCGCCTCGGGTGGATTGCACTTACAATTCTAAAGATTCAGTGAACCTGATCATTCAACACGTTAGAGTGATTGTCCTTGAGGTTTTGGTTAATACCCCACCGCTTACTCACTCATTCAACGAGTGGACAGTTTTCGGGGTTTAAAAAAAAATGAAACACGCACCGTCGAAACCAACGAAGACCCATCTGTATTCACTTTACTGTTAAGAGAAGTATTTTTCATTCCGGATGAAAGTATATCAGATTAGAGTTTTAATTATAGAAATGAGTTTGATGAGAAGAGATAACAAATGAGACGAGACAACGCAAAGAAGAAGAAGGGAAGAAGAAGAAGAAGAAGAAGAAGAAGAAGAAGAAGAAGAAGAAGAAGAAGAAGAAGAAGAAGGCAGAGGAAGAGAAAAAGAAGAAAAAGAAGAATTGAGGTCTATTTCTCATTAAACCAGTGCTTCCAGGAGCAATTCCTAGAGTTTGTAGAGATATAAAAAAAACCCACTTTAATAATACAGAAGCTTGCAAACCAAGCACCAATCGCTTGGTTACGGTGACATAAACCAACCAATACCAGGTGTTCCCTAGTAGAGGTATAGGTACAAAATACATACATTATATTCACACACACACAAACACACGCACACACAGATACATATGATGGGTTTCTTTCAGTTTCCGTCAAGCAAATCCACTCACAAGGCTTTGATTCGCCCGAGGTTATATCAGAATATACTTGCCGAAGGTGCCACGCAGTTGGACTGAACTTGGAATTATGTGTTTGGGAAACAACTCCTTACCACAGAACCACACCTGCAACAGGCTTCCACACAGTTTCTGTCTACAGAATTCACTCATAAGGAGTTAACTGTCTCAGGCTATATAAAGGATACTTGCTCAAGGTGCAGCGCTTTGGGATTGAACTCGAAGCCACCTATTTGTGGAGCGAATTTCTGAAGCACTCAGCTAAATTTCTCTTGTGAACTTTCCATTCTCTCGCTATTCAACATTGCGCAGAAGCCAACGTGAAGACACCGTTGATTCGTTAGATTATCTAATTAACAAACAGAATTAGCGAGAGCGAGAGATATTGCGTTGTGTGTCTTAAAAAAAAAAAGCACTGAGAAGTTGAACTGGGTGTAACCTGTGACGACTGCAGACAGAGAGGACGCTTTGTACAACTTGAGAGCTGAAGCTTTCAGTTATAAACTCGTTGTTAACCGAATCACATCATATTGCACAAGTAAAAAAAAGAAAAAAAGACAAAGGACGCCGGGTCACTGGCAGCCGACCACCACCACCACAACCACCACCAACATCATCGTCATCATCGTCATCATCGTCAACATAGTCACGTCGTCACCACCATCTTGTTTAAGATGATCATGATGATAATATATATATAATGTATAAATAGTGTGTGTGTATGTAAGTTAGAAAATATATATGTATAAAAATATGTCCGTGTCTAAAGATGTGTGTGTGTGTGTGTGTGTGTGTGTGTGTGTGTGTGTGTACAACACGCACTTATTAATTGCTGAAATTTTGCGTCTGCAACCAAAACTGAACTCCGTATCATTGAATTTGAAGATTCTACTACTACTACTACTACTACTACTACTACTACTACTACTACTACTACTACTACTACTACTACTAGTGTTACCAATAACAATGGTTTCAAATTTTGGCACAAAGCAAACAATTTTGAAAGGAGGAGAAAGATGAGATCGAGCCCAGTGCCCAACTGGTGTTTTATTTTATCGACCTCGAAATAATGAAAGCCAAATTTGATTTCGGAAGGGTTTTACCTAAGAACGTAAACTGGATGCAATATTGAAATGTATTTCATCCGACGCTCTAACGCTTCCCCAGCTCCCCGCTCTTACACATCCGTCAACTTATGTCTCTATATTTTTCATTTTTTCTCTATTTATATTTTTCTATAAATCTCCACTTTCCTCACTCTGCCTGTCTGACTCTTCCTCTGTCTCTCTCTCCCCATGTCTCTGCTATTTCATCTTTTCTCAGTTACTTTCCAGTAAATCAATAGCTAACATGCATATCTCAATAGATTTCACTCCATATCTTTATATCTCCTCAAGACAGTTAATTCATACAATCAATGCAACAAGTATATTCGCCTGAAACCAGTCTAATCACATACTAGCATTGTATGGCATTGTAGGTCACAGTAAAATATTTTAGCCTCAGACCTTCACAAACAAGTAACAAAATGGAGGCAAACAATTGTGTTGTACCACTAACGGTTTCTGAAAGATATGAAAACCGGATTAAATGACATTCAGAATATATTTTCATCCTTCTGCGTTCTGCGGTCAAATCCTTCGTGATGCTGCTGTTGCTGTCAATGTTTTGTTGTTATTGTTTATATCCATGAAACTCCCTTCGCAACACTTCTATATAACCTAAGACTCTCATCCGGCGCCATGCCGAATCAAACGCAACATAATATTTAATCTTATATTTCTACTTTTTACTTTCATACCAAAACTGGGAATCTAAGTTGACATAAATCACAAAAGAATTATGTTGTTTACCCTATGCCATTCCTACTCCAAGAGACTTGTGGTTAATAGGTTGTTAACTTAGAGACTGCAGTGTCGAATTTTCGTTCCAAGTGATTTAGATTTAATGTGATGGTCGTTTTTGAAGCGTTTAATTTTTCTTTTTAAATTTTATTTCAGGGCGATTTAGCTGATATTTCTAGCAGACAGAACGGCTACGTATACGCTCACTCGTTGCTTCTGTATTTGATACAGTGGGTACTGGTAGTTGTAATACACTGCACTTGATTAAAGAGAGTCTATGCTACTTTGCAATACACACA
>NC_068997.1:54436955-54439214 GCF_001194135.2 Octopus bimaculoides | reverse complement strand
ATATATATATATATATATATATATATATATATATATATATACCTACTCACAGACACATATATATGTGTGTTTTGATGTGTATGTATGCATGTATGTATATCAGACGCTAATGGCGCCGACATATTCTTGTCAGTGCAATCTTAATTTGTACACCACTCTCATTGACACACAAGACAGCCAGAACATACATAATCAAACACACACACACACACACATGCCTCTACACATGTCAGCCATTTTTCCTGACAGGAGACCAATTAATTTAAGGTTAAATAAACTTTTAAACTACATGACATTCTTTAATCCGCCGTGTTTTAACGATTTTTTTGTTGTTGCTTTACTTATTTTTTTGTTGTGACGTAGTCATGCGTTGACCAATCGAAAGCCAGACTGTGCCTACAACTACAACAAAGATAACGATGACACCAGCAACAGCAACAGCAGCAATAACGACGACGACGATTAGGTAAAATGATGACAGGATACAAAGACTTGGCCAAGTTTTGGTAAATTTCCTTTTACTGTAGAACAGGAAATATTTTGACGAAAAGCAAGAGAAGTAGATACTCCAAGAATAGAATTGCTTCCATTTTGTCATTTCTAAAATTTAATTATTTGTGTTTTATTTATATTGTTATTTATTTATTTTTCGTTTACTCGTGCAATCATTTCATTCATTTTTTTTTGCCTTGTTACGGTTGTGGTGGGGGCGGTGTATGGCATGGCGGGGGAGTCGGATACGGCTCTTTTCTTTTGTTTTCAATTTTATCTAATCATTTACATGTTTCTGACGCTGCTTCTACTATTGCTGCTTCTGCTGCTGCTACTACTACTTCTACAACAAGTACTACTACTACTACTACTACTACTACTACTACTACTACTACTACTACTACTACTACTACTAATACTGTTGTTGTTGCTGCTGCTACTGCTGCTTACTACTACAAGTTACACGTGGGACAAATTATACATTGAAACATTGTATGATGAACTGTTATTTTTACAAATACTTCCAGAGAGGAAAAGCAGATTGATGATGGTGGAGTGGTGGGTGGGGGAGTGGTATGGTGGTGGAGAAGTTGATTGGAAATGTGGAATAGGTTGTGGTAGTGGGAGTGGGAGAAGGAGGTGTTTGCCATGGTGGAGCTTTGTTGTGACGGTCATAACGGGAGTGGTGACGACAACGACGACGACGGCGACGACCACGACGATGACGACGATGATGAGAAGGAGTTCGAGTTAAGAGAGAAAAGGAGGAAGAGGAGGAGAAGAAGGCGAAGGGGAAGTAAAAGGGGAAGTTGAAAAGGAAGAGAGAGTAACAGAAGAAGAGGAAAATGAGTGAAGAGAAGAAGAAAGAAAATAAAGAAGAAGAAAAAAGAGAAACGATTTAAATTACAAGGAATTATTAGAAAAGTGTTAATATTGGTTTAAAATATCATTATCATTATCTTGAATATTTGATGTGGATTACAACATAAAAGAAATCATAGTGAATTATAATAAACCATTTCATAATAAAAATCTATTAATTTTAGTACAGACTATATAGCATAGCCCATATAGACATCATCATAACACAGCATATAGGCTTCATATAGATTTGAAGGTAGAGTATTTAAACTTTATAACATATCATATGGACTTTACGATAAAACAGCGAATTCTAATGAAATGTAGGCATCGTATTAAAGCAAATTAAACATGCGTGTTTATAATAAGACGAAAACTTAAGTAAACATATAGACTCTAAGTTAAATATATATAGACAGTATAATGGAACATACACATTTTATAATAAAGATATAACACTGATAAAAAAACAAAGAAATTATAACTAAACATCATTCAAACTTTAAAACACGTAGTTTTGTGACGAAGTGTAATAAAGTTGTTGTAACATACGAACGTCATAATACAAAATAGAATTCATTTATAATAAAACGTAACTTTAGTAATAAGATGTTTAAACTTTATATATGTTATATATAAATTGTAGACATTAATTATTAGAGATTAAAGACATCCCATTGTGATTTCTTAATGTTTAAAGAAAGAAGAAACAATGCATATTTATATGTTTATGATTAATGAAGTCATTCATGGAAGGAGATATAAATATATAAAGACTACAGTCTCTCTCTCTCACACACACACACATACACACACATACACACACACATACACACACATACACACACACGCGCATGGCTTTATGTACGTATGTATATATGTATGCATGTGTGTATGTATATATAT
>NC_068997.1:54436764-54436945 GCF_001194135.2 Octopus bimaculoides | reverse complement strand
GTATGAATCTATATATATGTATATGTGTGTATACACACACACACACACACACACACACACACACATATATATATGTATGTATGCATATATTGATAAATATGCATAGAAATAACAATATAGACGTAATTATTTAAGCATATTTATTTATTGTGTATATTTAACAAATATATGTTATGTACAT
>NC_068997.1:54433108-54435519 GCF_001194135.2 Octopus bimaculoides | reverse complement strand
TATATATATATATATAAATATATATACACACCCACACACACACACATAAATACATACACACATATACACACATGCATACACTCACACGTATATATATGCGTCGATTAAGTGAATTAGATGCTTGAAACTGAAGTATATGTAGTTACCGCATAAATCGCTCCTGATGTTTATTACAAACGGAACCACATTTCTGCGATTGAAAAATGTGACCAGAGGTATATTTCTCAACTCATGGCTTATCATCTATATCTGTTATATCGATCGATAACACATTATCCGTAATTAATTAATCTAATCAATTTATTTTTTACGATAAGCGATTGGCTTCATTCCTCTTTCTGTAGAAATATCGACTCAAAAATAGATGGACCAGGCAGCGACACCAGATTGAAATAGCAATATTATAAAATAGCGTAAGGCATTGCGATCTGGCAGAAGCGTTAGCAATGCGGGACAAACTTGTGAGCGGCGGCATTTCGGCCGTCTTTACAATATGAGGTCGGTTTAGCTTTTCATCCTTTCGTGGTAGATGAAATAAGCAACAATTAAGCGCTGGGGATGATGTAACCGACAGACGCCCGACCGCGGAATTTCAGGCCTTGAATAAGGCAGACGACATTGTAAGAAAATGAAGAATACAAGGACGGAATAAGAAGAGAAGTATGGAAAATTTGGAAAAAGTAAAAAAAAAAAAAAGAAATGGTAAAGAAAGAAAGAAAAAGTTAATGAAAGAAAGTCAGAGGAGCCTGGGGGAAGATAAGAAGTAGTAGTTGGAGTTTTATCATCATCATCATCATCATCATCGTTATTATTATTATTGTTATTGTTTTTGTTATTACTATTATTGTTATTACCAGTAGTAGTAGTAGTAGTAGTAGTAGTAGTAGTAGTAGTAGTAGTAGTAAGAGGAGGAGAAGATGATTATTATTATTATTAGGATGAAGAAGAACAAAGACGGCCAGAAAAGAAGAGGAACAAAAGAAGTGGAAATAGGAGGGGAAAAAAAGAGTAAAAACAAAGAAAAATGAAAAACGGAGGAGTTTGGCAAATACAAGTCCTTGAAAAATGCAGAAAAAACATGAAAAACATGAAATATAAAGAGAGAAGAAAATATAAAAGCGTATAAGAGAAAAAAACTGGTTGTAAAAAATGAAGAGAAGCAGACGATCAAAGGAAGAGTTAAATGCTAAATTTAGTTTTATTGCAGAAATATTTGTCTGGGAATAAAAGGAATAGAAATAAAAAAAAAGAGGGCAGAGCTTCATTAAAAGAATGGACAGTGGTAGTGGAGGGTGGGATTTAAAAGAGCTTATCGCCATCCGCAAACGTGTAGGATTTGGTAACAGGTACCGTGGTTTCGTCAATCGTTTTAAGTGCCTGAAAAGTTACGTGCAGGCATGGACACCGTATCGACTCACCCACTCTTTCACCCAGCTACACCTGGATGATGTGACTGTTGGGGTGAGGTGCGCCACTTAACTGACGTTATTGAATGGATTGGAACAACGTGAACTGGAGTGCCTTGCTCAAGGAGACAACACACCGTCCGATACCGGAATTGAACCGACCACATTATGGTCACGAGACGGATATTGTAATCACTAGTTCACGCGCCTTCATAATAGAGAGAGAGAGAGAGAGAGAGTGAAGAATACATTACAATAACGGTAAGTTCCATTAAAGAAACAACACTTGCTGAAAATATTTCTTTCATATTCACAAAGCATGCGAAAATATATTTACTTTGATTAGTCTACACAGCAGCAGCAGCAGCAACTACTACTACTACTACTACTGCAACTACTACTACTACTACTACTACTGCTGCTGCTGCTGCACCTGCTACTACTACTACTACTACTACTACTACTACTACTACTACTACTACTACTTGCGGTAACAGCAGTAATGCACGTAATAGTATTTGTGGAATGGTATTAGTATTAGCAGCACCAATAGCAGACTTAGAATCAGTAGATTTCTTGTCATCATTATTATTTGATGAAAGGGCGGCGCGCTGGCAGAGTCGTTAGCGCGCCGCGTGAAATGCTTAGCGCTATTTCGTCTGCCGCTACGTTTTGAATTCAAATTCCGCCGAGGTCGACTTTGCCTTTCATCCTTTCGGGGTCAATAAATCAAAGTACCAGTTGAATAATGGGGTCGATGAAACCGACTACCCCCACCACCCTCAAATTTCAGGCCTTGTGTCTACAGTTGAAAGGATAATTATCATTTGATCAAAACACTCAACTTATTTTGCTGGGTCTCACAGTTTCAGCTGTCCACAGCCAGCAGACTAAGGTGACACTTATTTACTGGTCAAGCCTTCTGTCTTTATATGTGTTTATGTATGTGGATGCGTGTATATTAACATGCATATGTGTGTGTATGTGTGTGTATGTGTATATATG
>NC_068997.1:54430328-54431758 GCF_001194135.2 Octopus bimaculoides | reverse complement strand
ATATATATATATATACACACACACAATAGTTTGTTTGTAAATGGATCAGTTAAGGGACGAAGCTAGCAATTCTACTTTATGATTGACACAGCGATTCATTGAGTGCCGTTGTGTAATCAACTCCAACTCGAAGATGTAAACCGACTGAAATTGAATGGTAAACTGGTGTCAGACCTCAATTTAATTCTTGGCATGACCATGTTATGTTTTTCATTTTGTTACCACGTGGCTTTCAATCATACGTTCATGGAAATGCCTTATTGGAATCCTTGTTCCATGGCGAACTCCATTAGCCTTATTTAAATATCGCAATAACATTACGTACAACAAGGTTGCGGGGCTTTCGACTAATGTGACAGCTGTTTAGATATTCATCATTGCAGCAGCAATCACTGCTTTCGTAACTGAATGTTTCTCCTTGAAATACATTGAACATTTCCTCATTTCTGGAATCAACAACCAAGTTGTTATTGGATAACACTCCTCGATCTCTGAAGTTCGTTGGATCCAATAGGTTGTCAAAAATTTGATTTATTATTTTGCATTCGTTTCAGAAATACTTGACACAAACTAAGCGCTCAGGCCTACAATGTAATCCTTGTTCTTCTCTCCCATCGCTTACACGAACTAAAAGAAATCAGCCACGGTACTAACCACCCGATTCTATTGTGGCATAAGATTTCAAAGTAAATTACAGTCACAAAATTCTATTACAAAAGAAGAATAGTTACTACCACTCTTTATAGTTTCAGTGCGTCAGCATTTTCAAGAATAGGAAGTGTTACCCGAAAATATTCTCGAAAACTCATGTTCTTTCCGGCCAAAGGCAAAACATTCACTATGAAAATATATGAATAGAAAATGTATAATAAAACGGTTCAAAGTCAGTTTTGAAATTATATACAAATAGATGAAACCAGCGTCTCGAAAGATATTGCTGTCTCCTGTTGACAACTAAGCACGAAACAAAAATCCTTTTCATAGAAAATTTACATACATGCATACATACATATATGCATACATACATACATACAAACATACATGCATACATACATACATACATACATACATACATACATATGTGAATGCATGTATATATATGTACGTATTCTGAATATTTGGCGTTTCGATACTCTCGTCTTGGTTAGATTACCGAACATTGCACCTATATATATTTGTGAAACACTCGTAAAAATTGTGTAATTTATAATGTAATAATTCTGTTCTTGGGGATATACCCTTGGAGTAGGAATTTGACCGTACATTGATTTGTAGGGATTTTCGTAAGTTTCTTAGCCTGGATTAACCGTTATGCACTATCGTATGGAATAGCAATTTTTCGATATGTACACCCCACCAGTTATATGTGTGTGTGTGTGTGTGTGCGCGTGCTTGTGCACATTTATATATATATATATATATATATATAT
>NC_068997.1:54430003-54430318 GCF_001194135.2 Octopus bimaculoides | reverse complement strand
GCATACACACACAAATATATATGAATGTGTGTATGTGTACGTCCACGCAGACACACACACAAACATACTCACACATACGCAAACTCACAGACATTTTTAGGCGCACAGACACACTATAGTGCATCTTTCAATCTTTAATGATCTTCCTTATGTTAAGAATGTGGTTCCGTTTGCCTTTATAAACATTGCTGTTTCATTTGTTAGTTTTTCTGTTTATCTGTCTCGCTGGCTTTCCTGTTTTCTTCATGTTATCATATACGTATATATAATTGTACGTATATGTATATATATATATATATATATATATATATATAT
>NC_068997.1:54428894-54429993 GCF_001194135.2 Octopus bimaculoides | reverse complement strand
ATATATATATATATGTGTGTATGTGCGTGTGTGTGCATATATATATATATATAGGTGTGTATATATACATACATACATACATATACACATATACACACATATATATAAACATATACTAGCACGTACACAGACACACACACACACACTCATATAAGTATTTCGATCAAATGTATTTATTGCAGACCATTCCTTTTTTGTCAATTGCTTATTCAGCACTTACTCGATGTCCTTTCATACACACACACACACACAAACACAGACACACACACACACACACACACACACACACAACGCCACACATACATTGTCACAAACATGTCTATATATATATATATATATATATATATATATGCATGCGCATGTACATACACATGCGCATGTACATACACATTAAATGGAGATAATTTCTCCTTATCGTATTTTACCGCCCTCATTCATTCACAATCATGTTTGATATCAGCCGCTTTCTCTTTTACTTATTTATTTATTTGTTTATCGTTATAACCTTTTATTTGTTTTCTTCTTTGTATGCTTTTCTTTCGTATTTTTGTTCACTTGGGCTTAAACTTCTCTGAATTGTCAATTTACGTTTGGAAATCTTGCGGCCCATTACTAATTTTACGCTTCTAACTTCGATTACCAAATGCCATAAATAAACAGAATTTAGCATTCTCCGCTGTCAGGAATCCCCTGGCCTAGTTTTAGCTTTCTGTTTTTAGATCCTGTTGCTTTTATTCTTTATGTCATTGCTAATTGTCTAATATGAAAGAACACAAACGCCATATTAAGTTAAAACTTCCCTCAGATGTTAAATTCAAATTCAAATTTATTTATGAACTGTAAATCCCTTTGAGCGGAAAGAAGACATGATATGAAAGTATTCGCTTAACATTCTTATATGGTATTTATTAGAGCCGCCATATTGATTTGATTTTACTCAAATAAGCGCGACCTGGAGTACAAAAACTCAGTAATGCTTTGGATGTTTTATTATCATAATGGGCGCCATGATTTGTAGAAAGTCGGATCACATTCCATATAATACTATCGTTTTATATCTTTGTACAAAAGATACTGCTTTCCATTCCAGCTCCCACAA
>NC_068997.1:54425656-54426384 GCF_001194135.2 Octopus bimaculoides | reverse complement strand
GATGTCATCTATTCACTTTCTCAAGTTTCCATCTCCCTCTCCCTATTTCTCTTCTTTCAGCTATGCCCTACTCTCTCTCTCTCTCTCTATCTCTCCCTTCCTCACTCTCTCTGTCCTATCACCAGTTTTACTTAATTCCTTCTCCCAAACTATTTCTCTCTCTTCACTCGCCTCGTACTATTTCCACTGTATCCCCCCCTCCCACAACGTATCACTGTAACCCACCTCATCTCCGTGAGCCTCTCCTTACTTCCATCCTTGTCGTGACTGCACAAATGCTTTCTCTTCCCGCAGTTTCTTGAGAACCACAATGTACCATAACATCTTGCTGTATGCGTATGTTAATTGACGACAGAGAAGTCTCCTTTTGTGCTTCGCCTTGGATGCTTTCATCCCAAAATTTATCGTTGTACGGCCATATTTTTCCTCATTTTCCTTGTCTTTCATTGTTTCCCACTTGCACTCGTTCGTCACCTAACAATTTCAATAGGTGGTGAAGCACCGTTCGAATGAAACGTACCGAAATTACTACGTACCAAAATTATCATGGTTTACAACAGACAACTGACGACGCAGCAAAGTCGTACAGTTTGTGATGTCTTTTCTCATTTAAGACACCTTTCTTCTTTTTGGTCTTTTTTTCACAATTTTATTGCTTTTCACAGTTATTTTACCTCTCTTTCTTTCTCTCTCCTTCTCTCTCTTCCACACTCATATATATATATATA
>NC_068997.1:54420251-54425168 GCF_001194135.2 Octopus bimaculoides | reverse complement strand
TATATATATATATATATATTTTGTTTTTCTCTACACATATATACACTCGTGTTGTACGACTATTTATCACTCTAACCCAACGACGGACAAATGTCTTTTATGCTGACCTCAGTTGCCATACCACAGATTAAATGTCGCATGGTGATGGAAGAGTGGCGACATGTGTAGACCCCTAACCAATTAGAAATGCACATGTACAGTAAGTTACTATTTTCGACTCGCACCCGTGCTTCAAACTATGCGAATCTGCAACAAGACTCAATACTTGCCTGAGAGGTCATGAACGGTGAGTTAGAAAATGTCATCTATAACGAGGAAGAAAAATGAGACGCCAGTCATTTACAAAGATGGAGCAATCGCGCCATATTATATATACATACATATGTGTGTGCTTATATGTATCTATATAATATTGGAACCCTTGACGTAAAAATCTCCCCTGATATTTGTTATCTACAGACTACTGACGCTCTTTTGTCATTCTCACGGTCGTAGGCTATTGAACTTAATGATTGATTAGCCAACGGCGTTATTGTTCACCAATTGCAGTAGAAAAAAAAAGAAACAAGTTAAATATAAAAAAGAATTTTAAAAAAAACCTACACACAACAGTAAGCTTTACAGATACATGTCTTTCTTAACGAAAAGATATTTGTGAAATTTCCAACTATCAACCGTGAAATGAATCAGTTTTCTGCATGACACAACTTAGTGTTTGTAATCTTAATAGGGCACCAAGCTGTGAAACGCTGCAGGTGATACAATCTCATAACTGGCATGATATCACTTGACAAGGAACATTACCGCCATCTTGTGAGCGTGTGTTTTGCTTTTAATGTTGTGCTGCAAAGTAGATATTGCAGTTGATTTTGATAGCTTTTATCTGGTTTGCTATCTGTTATCTAGACTTTTCTAACTGTGTATATCCCAGAGAAAGATAATTGGATTGTGAACGTAAATAGAAACACATATTTTATAAAATAAAAGAATGCAAAAAAAAAAAGAATTAATAATTGGTAACAAATCATAGGGTTTATAATGAGGTTATTCAGCCATGTTGGCATTGTTTGTAATAATTGGTATCAATTCGGCGTTAATATGGGTGATTCCCAACCCCGTGTGTTGTTGGGGAAAGACGTGGGAGAGAACTTACAAACAAAGGATAAGCGGTGAGCTATAGACAGAGTCACTTGATCTGCAAAAATAACAACTAAATGTACCACGATGGTATGGAATAAGCAATGTCTGAAAAGAAGACAAGAAACGGGAAAAGAGGTGTTGACCTAAATTTGTTCCACCAAGGTTGATTTGTTTTTAAGCAATTAAAGCAGCAGTAAGAAAACGAACAACATCGTCAGCCGAATCACCAGCAACGACAATAACAATTGCAACAACTACACGGGGAGCAACAGCCGTACCAGCAACAGCAACAACAAAGAAAGAAATCCAAACATCGTTTACTTGAATCTGTCACAGATCCCACTTTCTTTGATAATGATGTGAGACAAGCAGCAGGAAGTTTTGCATTTATTCCAATAACTTAACAAAAAAATTGCCAAACAAAAGCCATATATATGTCGTCAGGAATAAAAGCAAATAATATTCTCTGAGATAGAATTGAAATATCGTCGTTTATGGATTATAGTTTCGTTGTAAATATTATTCTTTGTATTTCAAAGAAGATAAGCGTTGAAGCCAATGAAGGAGCCTCCAGGAGATCTCTCAGTATTCTAGAAATAACAACGAAATCTCCATTGAATTTAAAGGCTTTGTGTTAATACAGAATGGAGAAAATGGAGAAAACTGAGACGCTAGAAGATTTTCTCCTGCATATTCGATATATGTAAGAGATCGAGAAAGGTTGGTCATAAATGGAGATCCATTGATCATAGATCAAGTGTAACAAGTTGAAAAGGGCTAAACAACAACAACAACAAGATCAACAGCAGCAAAAACGCTTCTCGACTCAAAATGACTTTAACACACCAAAACGTGTTCACTTTAAGTTTTCTCCTTGTAGCGACGAGGGTGGAAAGCCAGTGTACAAAAAGGCTCGCACGTTCACACACATACTGTGTGTATATATATATATATATATATATATATATAAAATATTCAAACTTAAATATTCATAAAGATATTATTGTTGCTAATATTATCTACGGTAAATATAACCGATGAAAAACTGAGAAATAAGACAGAAGACAAATGTAAGCGGGCCAAACGGTTAAAGAAATCAAAACACGCCTTTGTAGATACTGTTACTCGGATATTTGTGTATCTATGTTTCGGAATTCTGGCCCTCTGGACCACAATTCCTCATCAGCACGACTTACTGAGAGAGAAGTTCAAGAACACGTCACATCTGAATCCTGTCTACGTTCTGATTTGTGTTGCGCTAAAACAGAATTACCTTAGAGTAACATGGCAGTCCTGGTTTAGGACGAATGTTGCTGTAATTTAACCCCAGGAGACTTTGTCTCCAGCTGGCTATGCGACACGATCTGTGTCCTTATATTGGCAAATAATCTTTACTCCAAAGTACATATACATACATAAATACAGGTGTATATATATATGTATATATATGTGTGTAGATATATGTTTACACACACATACACACACAACTGCGTGCGCGCATACACACACACACACACACACTTATATATATATATATATATGATGCGGCGAACTATTCGTAAAACATCGCACCCACGAGGGACCAATGAATAATGTGTTGAAATGATCGTAGTGATTAATAAAATCTCGTGAATTCCATTTTCTTTCTTTCTCTCTTTCTCTCTGTCTCTCTCTCTCTCTCTCTCTCTCTGGTAGATATTGTGTTATCAAATACGGAAACGATAGACGTATGCTCTGGTATGCGTTTATGTCGTAACAATGAAGAAAATTGATTCCATTAACTTATTTTAACTGATATTGAAAGAGGAGCTGACCGAAAAGATTGAGGTGGGGTAGCTTTAAACATTTAAACATTCAACTTTTCAAACAATAGTGTATTAGCTACAAGGGAAGTCCTTCCATCTTTGCTGATTGATGAAGCAAAGCTAGCAAGCAATTACGAGCCGCACCAACGTTCGCTTTAACAGCGAACAAACAAAACAGCATTTACGTAACGAAGCAATTGCTGGCAGACGACAACGGAACATATATTTCTTTCGTACAATTATCCAACTAAACGAAGTGGATTGATTACTTAGACATCTAATTAGATTAAGTAAGGGTTAACTACATACATCGACAAAGAACTTGCTCTTTTTCAAGATGGAAGCTTTAGAACTGGTACAGTTCCACAGGTTCGTTTAATGAAAGACATCGAGTAGAAAAAATGGACTGCATTCTATCGATTACGAATGTGTATGAAAGTTGTAGTTGCGTAGATATGTGTGCATGTTTGTGTGCGTGTGTAGTGTGTGTCTGTGTGAATATCGATGTATATGAGTGTGCGTGAGTGTTGCGGGTGTATATGACTGTTTTAATTCGTTATGTTTAAGTATTCACCACAAATGATACAGTAATGTTTGCACATACACACGCGGAGAAAATAAGCATCGCTTACAGTTGCAAACATACACACACAGAGACACACATACACACATTACGAGCATGCAAACTCACAGAGAAACTGGCAAACGCACACACGCACACGTGTACATGTAATTCTACGTATCAAACTGCACACAGACATACATATGCATACGTATATACAGACATATATGCACCTATGCAAATAGGTATGCTTGTGTGCATATACATAACTGTAGGTACGTTAAGGTATATGTATCGGCTGACATGTTACATATTCACTGATTGGAGATCCCAAAAGTGTGGATTCCTCCATCGATTATAATTCAATATTTCTCATTGAGAATTTCTTTCCACTGATTTTATCCTTGCTTTGTCCCAACTTTATTCACCCCAAATTTACTGGAAATAATATCTAGTCTCCGTGAAAGAATATAACCTCCACCCCCTTGCAAAGCTATTAACAAGCGACGATCTGTCAGAATGGTAGAGAGCGTCGAACAAAATCCATACCGACATTTCTTTCAGCTATTTATGTTTCTGAGTTCATTAAAACACTGGAGTTTCGATCTAATCGACGAGCCCTCTCCTCTAAAATTTCAGGCCTTGTGCCTTTAATAGAAAGGATTATTCTTATTGAAAGGCGGTGAGTTGGCAAAATTGTATTGTTAGCATGCTGGACGAAATGCATAGCGGTATTTCGTTTGTCACCACGTTCTGAGTTCAATTTCCTCTAAGGTTGGCTTTGCCTTTCATCCTTTCGGGGTCGATAACTTAAGTACACCAGGGTCGATGCAGTCGACTAACAGCTTTCCCTCCAAATTTTAGGCTTTGTGCCTATAACACAAAGGATTATTATTATTATTATTATTATTATTATTATTATTATACGATTCAAGTCCCGAACACAACGGGATCAACTAACGTACTCCCCTTATAATTCTTGGCTTTGTACATTTCCGTTATTATCATAGTTGTTGTTGTTTTTGTTGTTACCCAAATTCCACAGTCGAATCATTAATTGGATGGTCTTAGCACTCATGTATTTCCCTTAATCAAAATATCATATGTCGTATAGCTTAATAAACATGTGTCTGCCTCGTATGGTTTTCCCACCGATCAGAGCCAACTCTGTCGGAAAGGCTCACATGGGTCTAATTTAACAGTGAGACTCGAATACATATGGACATTAGTGCATATATTTATTGAGATAGTTGTAATGTCAACAGAAGACAAACAGATTATCCAGTATGTGGTTTACTAAGTGTGATTGAAATAACAGCAAAATCACAGGCAACGGTACGTGTGATCATATGTATATATATGTATGTATATATATGTATGTATACATATATATATATATATATATATATA
>NC_068997.1:54418726-54419877 GCF_001194135.2 Octopus bimaculoides | reverse complement strand
TATATATATATATATATATATATATATATATGAATACATGCATAGTGACATCAAAGTTTCGGCTTGTTCCATTTCGTTTGACTGATGACGTCAACCATGACGGAACTTCGAAGTTGATGTCAACCGTTTCCTTGTAAAAGCTATTAGATATCTAATGTACTAAATGCATTGAGTAATAATCCTTCAGTTTAATTTTAAATTGTTTTTCCATAAAAAGAATCATTATGATACAAATATACATACATACGTACATAAATACATACATACGTACGTACGCACGTACATCAATGCATGCATACATACGTCCATACGTCCATAGATACATACATGCATAAACGCTGCGTGTTTAATCCTAGAATCAATGTCTGGTTAAAAGCCAGTTTAGATATGGTTGCAGCGTTTTTAATAAGGCTGACAAGGGTCTAAACGCCAAAGATAACCACCACACAACCATCACCAATTCGACAAAATCAACAACAACAACAATGTCAACGTGAATAAAGAGAACAGCAGCGTTATTGAAAATCTTTGTAATTGACTCAGAGAATTTAACGCCAAATTCCGTTGAAGCATGTGAAAACATTTTAGACGTATTTCTGTATTCTCTTCTTACTTTTCCACCTATTAATAATCGGGTAGTACTAAGTTCTGCATCATTAATTGCCACAACAGTCAGTGCAGTGTACATAAACTGTCTTTTAGTTCCTTCTCTGGCGGGTTCCTTTAAGTATTTTTCGTTCTTTAGCAACGACGGCACGTGGTAGCCATTTTTTGTTTTTGTTTTACTAAAGAGCTTTTCCCTTTGCACATCTGGTCGCCATTGACAAGTTCCTATAATTCTCACAGTTAATGTTATTTTACTTAAAAGATAATATTTTCTTAACCACTCGACTACCATTTTCTTTCAGTTAACACAGTTAATTTCTTTGCTATTTTCCGTTTCATTTTCATTTCTTTCTCTGTCTTTTATTATTCTTTTCCTTATACATATGCGCATGTGTATACATACATACATGCATACATATATACATGCATACATACACATAAATGCATACTAACATATATATGTGTGTGTGTGTATATACACATATATGTATGGCTATATATATAGATATATATATGTATATATATATATATATATATATATATAT
>NC_068997.1:54417135-54418587 GCF_001194135.2 Octopus bimaculoides | reverse complement strand
CCCCTTGTCAATGCAGAGCAGCCAAGCCATATATATATATACACTCAATACAAGTGAAATGAAATGGTATCCAACGCACAAAGAAAAGTTAATTTTAAAAGTAATAATAATGATCATGATAATAATAATAACAACAACAACAACAACAACAACAACAGCTACAATAGTACTACTATTGTAAGTCTGTTTTTGACGGCAGTAGTTGAAGGTGAAATGTTGTTACGATAAGCAGCAACGCGAAACAGTAGTTCAAAAGCGAGTTATTCCATTATTGTTATCATATCGTTATATTGCACTTAATTGTAATAATAATAATAATAGTAATAATGATAATAATAATAATAATAATAATAATAATAATAATAATAATAATAATAATAATAATAATAATGATAATGATAGTTTATGATTTAAGTACAAGGCCAGGACTATTAAGGTGGTGGGTGCTTAACTGATGCCAACAACTCCGTATATGACGTCCGCAATCGACCCCGAAAGGCAAAGCTGATTCTAGTGAGATCTGATCGCAGAATATAAGGAATCGGAGATTGTGTGGGAAGGGACTTGCTTCCCAACTACATGATTCTGGGTTCAGTTCCACTGCGCGGCACCTTGAGCAGGTGTCTTCTATTATAGCCTCGTCCCGACCAAATCCTTGTAAACGAATTTGGTAGACGGCAACTAAAAGAAGCCCGTCGTATATACATACATACATACATACATAGATACATACATACATACATACATACGTATATATGTTTGTGTGTCTGTGTTTGTACCCCCACCGTCATTCCACAGCCGATGCTGGTGTATTTGTGTCCCCGTAACTTAGCGGTTCGGCAAAAGATAAGTACTAGGCTTACGAACAATAAGTCCTATAATCGATTTGTTCGACTAAAGGCAATGCTCCAGCAAGGCCGCAGTCAAATGACTGAAACAGAAAAAAAGTATAATGCTCTGCCGCACGCGCGCGCGAATGTGTGTGAGTCTCTCTCCTTCTCACTCACTAAACCCACAGGCATACACAAACATACAAACTCTCTCTCTCTCTTTCTCTCTCTCTCTATCTCTCTCTCTCTCTCACACACACACACACACTTTCACACACTCACACGGAATACAGGTACAAAAAATACCATATAGCATAAACTCATAATTTATTAAATTTATCACCGCCTACCGGGAATGTGTTTATGATAAGTTATCATATATCATATTATATCCTATTGCATTACATTATATTATATTATATTTGACTATGTTACATATAGATATTGTTTATGTTATATATATATATATTATCTCTAGAAAACGTTGGAATCGAAAATTTAGAATATCGCTTTCTATCTTATTGGGTGAAATATTAGTTGACTAAAACATAGAAACTTAGACGCTCATACAAACTAGACATACATAAGCGCGCACGGCATACACACACACACACACACACAC
>NC_068997.1:54410265-54416603 GCF_001194135.2 Octopus bimaculoides | reverse complement strand
TATGCATACATACATATACATATATAAATACAGACGTATATATGTGTATATGTATATATGTATGTATATATATATATATATATGTATATGTGTATGTATATATGTACATATGTATATATGAACTATTAGCTTGTGAAGGTATATTTCTAACTATGTGTACGTATAATTGCAACTAATTGGGTAAACAGTTTGACAATGTAGATAACAATATTTAGTGGGGATATAATAAGGTCTACTTGAGAAACTAATACACACTCACTCACATTGCTGACACACGATTGTAAACGAGTGCAGACTCATTGGTATATATGTGCGGGTATGTATGTGTATATATTTTTGTGCACAAAAACACACACACACACAAATACAAATGCGCTGCTCGCGCCTCTCCCCACACATATTTAGATATATACTCTTATACACACATGAAAACACACATGCATACATTTATACATAAAAATGGTATATATATATATATATATATATATATATATATATATATATATATATATATATATATATATATATATATTATACATATAGACACACACACATACACACACAAATGCATGCGCGCGCACACACATGTTTAGATAGATACTTAGATACAGTTGGAGGTCTAAAACGATGTGTTAAGAGAAGGCTTACGGTGGCGCCTGTTTCTCTTGCGAGCCAGCTCAGCCGTGCACTATATAGTAAAATGTGTAAAACTTTGGTTGGGCTTAAAAGGCATATAAGGGCATCACATAGCATCAATAATGAATCATTTCAGTAAATCTTTTTGCCAATGACTTTTCTTGTGTAACGAGGGCGCAGCTATGATACATATATACATATAGGCGCAGGAGTGGCTGTGTGGTAAGTAGCTTGCTTACCAACCACATGGTTCTGGGTTCATTCCCACTGCGTGGCACCTTGGGCAAGTGTCTTCTACTATAGCCTCGGGCCGACCAAAGCCTTGTGAGTGGTTTTGGTAGACGGAAACTGAAAGAAGCCCGTCGTATATATGTATATATATATTTATATGTGTGTATGTATGTATATGTTTGTATGTCAGGTAAAATGTTGGGAAGGAAGAACGAGAGGTGTATTTAGTACCTTTAGCCCCCGGTCTTGTGGAACTACTACCATGGCAACAAAGAGTCAACTACCTATGTACGTATATGCATGCAAGCATACATACATATATACATACATACATATACAAATATATACATATATATACATATATATATATATATACATATGTGTGTGTGTATGTATGTATATATGCACACACACACACAATAAATTTGCACTCTAACAAATATACTGAGTAATCATTTAATTTAATGTAAGATTGATAGATAGAGAGATAGATAGATATATAGAGATATGTATAGAGAGATATAGAGAGAAGACAGGCATAGACATAAACAGAGAGAAAGAGAAAAATGAAAGAAAAATAGAGAATGAAAGGAAAAAGAAAGAAAGAAAGAAAGAAAGAAAGAAAGAAAGAAAGAAAGGAAAGAAAGAAAGAAAGAAAGGAAAGAAAGAAAGAAAGAAAGAAAGAAAGAAAGAAAAAAGAAAGAAAGAAAGAAAAAAAAGAAAGAAATAAAGAAAGAAAGAGTATTGCAGAAAGAACGAAAGAGTATTGCAGAAAGTGTGTTTCTTCAATTAAGAATTTTGTTTTCGACATTTCCCTGAAATGTTTCACAATTTGATTTTAATTTATTGTTAGCAGCAGTTGGATTATTTGTATTAAATATTCAATCTAATCTGGTATAATTAACCTAGCTTTTGGTAACATCGAACCAGCACTGACGAAACAAATCATAGAAAAACTCTCATAATCTTTTCATTTATATTTTGTTTTCAATAAAGTAGGAAAATCCTATTTAACGCTTAGCTGATCTGTAACTATTACAGCCCTTATAACATGGATTTCATTCTGGAATAAGTAGCTACCTGGCTTACTAGGAAGTAATTTGTTTGAAACAATCTTCATGTAAATAAATAAATCACAGAATTACAAATAGAGAGACACATTGCATTTTCGCCTTGTCTTACTTGCTTTTAATTCTATAAAGTTTTAGTGATGTCCCGTAAAGAATATATATGACGTTAGTTTGAAAGATAATTTCTCTCCGCTTTCGCTTGTTTCCACGTGTAAAATTGACTCTGTAAAATTGTTTCAATTTAATTGCTTTTGTAATATTAGCTGCTTCTCCAAACAGTAATGGTAATATCCTGCTGACAACACAAGATCACTTTGCTTGGGAACATCTCGACGAATATTATTTTTGATGACCTTACAATACAGGCTATCAAACTTACCTCGCCAAAGACAATGCCACAACCGCTGGCTGACGGCCTACCTTAATAATATTTCACCGCAATGTTTCGGATGTAAACAATAAGAATTTATAGCTTCAGTCTACAACAGCCGTTGATGACATGTCTAAAGCTGAATTTATTCGCTGTTTCGAAATGGCTTTGCAGAAACTTCTATGAAACTTATTTATCTCTGATAGGTTTCTTACAAACTGGAGCGTTTAAACACTTTGCTCTTTAATAAAGCCACCTTCATCATAATTTACACTTAGTGTAACTGAACAATTGAAGTTTGTAATTAACACTTCTTTTACCTTTATATCTACTCTGTAGAGTTGCGTGGTCTAGTGGTAGTGAGTATGTTCGAATCACAACATTATGGACTTAGTTTAGAGCCCTTGACCAGGTATCACGTTGTCCCCTTCAGGAGGCTCCTCAGTTCTTGTTGCTCCAGTCTTCTCAACTGCATTGAGCATAAGTCGTTTGCTGGCGCAATCGGCTCCCCCTCACGATGTTCTAGTGGTTAGTCAAAGTAATGCACTCACGGTAGCAAGATCACGGTTTCGATTTCCGGACCAGGTAGTCTGTTGTGATCTGGAGTAAACCACTTTATTTCATTCTGCTCTGTGACCCCTACGACACCTGATGCGTGGCGCATGAAACTGTACTGGCAAAGTTCATTTGATAGAGAGAATGAGCAAATGAAAGGGACAAATGTTTGATTGCTATGAAATCTTCTGTGCAGGTTCTTCACAAAGAAATTAAAAATTCAGCACTCTGTCCTGTTGTTTACAATACTGGCGTTGCTTTGTTGAACTAAAGTTCTTCAAGGCAGTGCCCCAACATGGCCGCAGTCTAATGACTGAAGCAAGTAAAAGACAAAAGGTAAAATGTATTTATCAAAATAACTTTTTTGGTGTTTGGAACATACATAAATATTGATTTGATTTTATAGAAGGTTTTAATTGAAAGCATTTCAAAACAGGAAGCTTGTATTACAGAAAGCTCAGACGGGTTGGTATCAATAGGGTGACGCAGCTTTTTTGCATGGCTTCAACTAAAAGCTGACCAATTAGTTTATGGGCAATCTTCCTGTTATGAATTGTGTTCGATTAAAACCCTGCGTAAAAACAAATTCATATTTATTCATGTTCCAACCCCAAATTAATATTTTCACAGTTATTTCAATAAATACTTTTTATCTTTTATCTTTTACTTGTTTCAGTCTTTAGACAACGGCCACATGATGGCACTCCTTTGAAAAATCCTAATCAAACGAATTAATTTCAGTACTGGTACTTACTCTATCGGTTTCTTTTGCCGAGCCGCTATGTTTCAGGAACGGAAACACGCCAACACTGCTTGTCGAGCGGTGATAGGGGTCAAACAGACACAAAGACACACACACACACACACACACACACACACACACACACACACACACACACACACACACACACACACACACACACACAGACACACACACACACACTACGGCCTTCTTTTAGTTTCCGTCTACGAAGTCCACCAACAAGGCTATCATAGAAGACACTCGATCAAAATGCTTCGTAGTGAGATTGAACACGTAGTCATTATTATTTTCAGAATGAACTGAAAAAAAAAGAGCGTAGTTAAAGAGAAATGTGATAAGAGAAAGGTTGTACATGAAAAAATATTGGAATAGGTCGTTACTTCACCCGAATTAAAGGTTAGTATTACTACGTATTTATTAAATATGGAAGATAAAAGAAAAAAAAATCGGCAAAATACAACATTGAAAATGAAGGAATTGTGAGTAAGAGTCACCATATAAAAGACACAAACATTTCCCGAAGTAATTTGAATATAGAACGAAAGCTGAATCAGTAGAGAACTGGTTTTATTTTTTTAAAGAGTTGAGATGTCTCTATGTCATTTCTGATTTGGAATTTTGTAACAAGACATAAAGGTTGTAATTTCCCTTGAAAGCATTCAATTTAAATTTGACGAAAGAAAAATGAAAATTACAAAATTTAAAATATTTTAGAATATGTATGATTCTATGATTGCAATGTTTAAATGACGATATTACAACTAAATACACTATATGATCATACAATGTATTGCATACGTCCTATACAAACATGAATGTGTGTGTGTGTGTGTGTGTGTGTGTGTGTGTGTGTGCGTGCTTATGAGTTTCTGTATATCTATTGAAACCAACTTTGAACGCCATTGAATTATGAAATATGTCTGAAATCTATGTCTTCATATGTACACATACACACACACAGAGACACAGACGCACACAAATATATACTTATATCTGTTTTCATCTATGTTTCAATGTTTATGTGTAAAGATGTGCGCATATAGGCTTGTGAATATATATATATATATAATACATATATATATAATACATATATGTATACACAGACACATACACACACATATAAATGCATATATACACACATACACACACGCACACACAGAGTTGAGTCATGATATAGATGTGTATAAGATCATAAGACATATTTACGACAATTTTCCAAATTCATAAAACGCAAAAACTGCTAAATGACAATTTAAAACTTTTGCATATAACCAATGTAATGTTGATGAAAGGAGACGAATATATGAGTATACACACTAACACACACACACACACACACACACACACACACACACACACACACACACACACACACACACACACACACACACACACACACACACACACACACACACACAAGATGCGAAATTAATTATTTAAATGAGATTATGAGGATAGGGAGATGAGAGAAGGGAAAGTAGGATTGAGAAGGAAAAGTAAAAATTTTTAAAATACCAAATATGGTGCCGTTAGTAACTTATTTGTACTCAAACATTCCGGCATATAAAAGCCAATACAGAAAATAAAGCTAGACTGGCGTAGAAAAGTACTAAACATTACATACACACACACACATATTCTCACACATATACACATATACACATGTACACACGCATTAATATAAATACATACATTAATACCAAACATAAATGACCATATATAAACACATAAATGTATGTATACATGCACACATACAGGTCTTTATATACATGTATGCGTATGCATACCAGCCGGATCTATATGCGTACACACAAACACATATAAATACATATATAACATATATATTCGCCATGCTGAACTGTAGAAATCTACCAGGTTTTTTCATTCTCTCTCTGTTTATTTTCTCCTATTCCTCTCAAGCGTAGGCTCGAAACGTAAAATTCTTTTTTTTCATTTTTCCCGAGCGTCAAACTAATACACTTGCTTGTTGTTCATACACCTGTCTTCCTCTTTTGTTTTTCTATAAATCGCAACTATACATATACATATACATACATACATACATATATATATATAGTAATATAACAATGAACCTTTGATGGAGTTTATAAACATTTTAATGCATTGCTACGACGCACATTTCCACAAATCACGTCTCTTAAAATAACAGTCCGTATTCCAGAGATGATTACAGTGTAGTCCGTAATATTCGTAGGCATCGAGTTGATCATCTTTAAAGATTCATTTCTTCAGGCGTTGTAATACTACTGTTTAAACATCGCTCTGGAAAACAATGTTATATCGCTTGAAGAAAGGAATCCATGAAGATGATCAACCCGATGCCCACGGATGCTGTGTACTGCACTGGAATCATCCCAGGAATACGGACTGCGATTTGTGGAAGCGAACGTAGCGATGCATTAAAGGTTGATAAATTCCATTCAAGTGTTATTGTTATTATTACTATATATATATATATCTTACATTACATCAGTACAACTCAATACAACCCCGCAAAACTGGTTCCCCATTCAGCATCATTAGAGTGTGGTCGGTATAATGGAAAAGGAGCTTTAAAATATGAGGTAAAAAAATGATATAAGGAAATAAGTGTAAAAAATAGGGATAAAATATAACTTACCGACAAAATTATAAAAGAATGCACCTGTGATTATGGCCACACATACACATACACATACAATATGTATATATA
>NC_068997.1:54408262-54410018 GCF_001194135.2 Octopus bimaculoides | reverse complement strand
TGTGTGTGTGTGTGTGTGTGTGTGTGTGTGTGTGTTTGAGTGTGTTAATGTGGATGGGCTATTTCTATTTCTTCACTGCATCTCTATAGATTCCTGACTGTATATTCATTTCCATCGGAACGCTACGAGTAAGAAGCAATAGAGAAAGATATATGAAAAGTAAGATTTTTGCAAAGATCGAAGAATAAGGCAAGCTTTAATGGTGCGGTATTAATTTCTCACGAGATATATATTTTTAAATAGGTTAAGTGGATTGGAAACATCGCAGTTTCAATTGGGAATAGAGAGCTAAATAAATTTATGGAAGTTGGTTTAATGAAGCACATACACAAATACACACAGAAATATATAGGCATACCCCATATACATATATACACGCATGCATACACACACATATATATGTATATAAGTCTATATATATACATGCATACATATATACATTTAATATGTAGGTATGTATGTATGTATGTATGTATGTATGTACGTATATGTATATATATGTGTGTGATTGCTGTGTGTGTACTTACGTAAACGTATACTTGCATACGTATACGCATAAATACCCGAATATCAATATATTTTATCTGTCTATCTTTCTATTTGTGCTTATGTATATCTACACATTTATAGATATATGAATATATATGCATATCGAAATGCACGCACAGATACACCCATATATATACTTACATGTACATAATTGCATGCATACATAATACATACATGCATATATCCATGTACTATGTATTTACACCCTCTCTTTCTCTCTCTCTATCTTTTACTCTCCTTATGTCTGTATGTATGTACTTCTATCATGTGTGTTTGTGTGTGCATCATGTGAAAGCACCAATACAAATATGCAAAACCTCTCTAAAGTTCAAATTGTAATACTAGGTTTGTTATCTAAATTCCAGCGTCGGTGCTTTGTACCGTTTGTTTCAAAGAAGCTCCTCGCTTACAGGAATGTTTCAGATAATTAAAACTAGGAAGAGAACATATAAAGAATGCCATTGAAATGATAAAAAACTACTGGCCAACTGCATGGCAAAATCTCATGTAAAAATTGTACACGACCTGTCTGAATCTACTCCTCTAAGATCACAGTGAAAATAACATTATCCTCTTAGCTAAACAAACAATTTGAAAGAAGGCTAATTGAGGATTTGTTGAATAACTCTTGATCTAGAAAAGTAGAAGAAGATTTCTGGACAGTTACTTCGAAACAATATCTTCTTTTATCTGATTAAAAATTCACATTCGTATCAGTAACCGTTGGTGGAGATGGTTATGTTAGTAGGCTTATAAATGACCATTTGGAACAACTGGAATTTTTGAGCAGAAAAAGATACTAACACGAACATTAAAAATACAATCTGTAAATGGAACAGTAAAAAGAATTTCCTACAGTTCAATATATAACCATTAACATTGTTGTAATGCAACACTTGTTAATAATGGTCTTTTTTTTTTCTTGTTAGAAGCCATTTCCAACCATCTGGGACGAGTAGTAAGAAATGCAAAGAAATGGTGACTGAATATATAACCATACAGGGCTACACAGGTTGATTTCGTCTAAATTCTAATGAAAGAGACTTGCTTCTAGGCTACGAGCAAACCCTTCGTCCGGTGTGCTAAACTCAAAATTAAAACCAAAAACGAACACACACGCAAGCACACACATACGCACACACACACATACGCATACATACAAACACACACAATACATGCAATCAGGCATGTGTGCATATATATATAT
>NC_068997.1:54406471-54407883 GCF_001194135.2 Octopus bimaculoides | reverse complement strand
TATCTATCTATCTATCTATCTATCTATCTATCTATCTATCTATCTATCTATCTACCTATCGATATATATATATATATATATATATATATATATATACACACATATATGAATCTGTATGTGTGTGTGTGTGTGTTTGTGCGTATACTATAATCAAAGTTCGCTTACCATATATATATATCATGTGATTATGAGGAAAATCTCTCCTATATTTTGACTCAAATAAAAACAATTTATGTACGTGTGAGCATCTCTCTATTTATCTCTCCATGTATGTATGTATGTATGTATGTGTGTGTGTGTGTGTATGTATGTATGTATATGTCTGTCTGTCAATACATACACGTATACTTGAACGTAATCTTGCATTATATATATCCATATACACGCTCACATGTATTTTCCTAGACATATTACATATATGCACATATACATACATATACATGCATAAGTTCATATATATATATATATATATATATATGTGGATGCCTGTGTGTCTACTATAATCAAAGTTCGCTTACCATATATATATATGTATATATCGTAATTATGTGGTTGTGAGAGTGAAAGCAGCACGTGAACTATACGGACTTCCACATGCACAGCTCTGAGTTAAACGAGTGTTGGGAAGCGAGAGGGTTGCCACCCAAAGAGTCTCCTCAGGTCTTTTCTTCATCTCACTGCACTCAAGTTAGAAAGCAACGGTTCTGTTAAAGTAATCAAATCGCTGAGACGTCTCAACGGGCTGCGTTTTGTAATCTGCTTTAAATCCGAAAGAGATGATTCCTATCCTACCTTCAAATCTTCCTCTTCCAATTCTACTCTGTCTCCCTCTTTTTCCCTCTGTCACTCTTTCTCTCTCTCTCCCTCTCTCCCTCTTTGTCTGCCTGTCTCTCTTTCTTTCTCTCTCTCTCTCTCTCTCCCCTTCTTCCTCTCATGCTCTCTCTGTATCCTCTCACAACATACCCAGAGTTTGTTTTCTTTTCCTTAAGAAATAACTGAAAAAAAATAATAAAGTGATAACATAACTACAAACAACAATAATAACGATGATGTTGATGATGATGATGATGATGATGATGATGATGATGATGATAACAATGAAATCAAAGAAATTGACAAGAAACGAGAAAAAAGTTTAAAAAAAAAAAGTAGATAACAGCGCAAAACAAATATTAATTCAGCATATCATTTTAATGGAAAATGTCAGGATGGAAGCATGATATATATATATCTGGTAGGGAAAGATGAACACATGTATGCATACACACATGCATAAATACATACATACATACATACATACATACATACATGCATACATACGTACATACATACATATAAACGTGTGGTATATATGTACACACACACACATTGATATGCATGTATGTGTGTATATGTAAATATGTATGTGTATA
>NC_068997.1:54405232-54406326 GCF_001194135.2 Octopus bimaculoides | reverse complement strand
ATATATATATATATATATATATATATATATATATATATACATATATATATTCATATATATACGAATAGGTATATACGTGGGGGTCCCAAAAGTAACCTAAAAATTCTCTGTGGGACAAACCAGTCGTAGTTTGGACTTCCGCCACTAGAAGCCACTTGATGTGATCCTCAGGCATCAGTCTTTCGACCGGCGTTATCTGATGATGTTGTACTGCCACGTGGCGTATCTTTGTTTTGTAGTGCTCCCCACTGTTCGTCGATTTTTGCGATGGCGCCAAATCTTCAAGGAGTTTCCATATGCATATCGCCAAATATCTTTCTTGTCTTCGCTCCAGGTAGTAGAGTTATAACCCTTTTAGTCACTCACAATAGCTCAGCTGTTCCACTGACACAACCTTCTTGATATTGCACCGCTGAACTGCCTCAAACCTCGCTACTAATTTGACAATCCGAGTGACCAGAGTCGAGAGCAGTTGTCCAAGAGGGCTGGGGAGAAATATCCGCCTTAGAACCCGTATAGTGTCCTGGTCACTTGTGTTCTAAAAGTTCTCAGAGTCCATCCAGCCATTCGCCTACACATTGATACCATCTTGGTGATCTGTACATGAAATGGGGCGTCGTTGTTCATATCAATCCACAAGTAATGTTCTTAACTCGGGAATTGCCGCTACTTTTGCTCAAAAGTATCTTTGTTGCAGTATTATTAGAAGTTCATATCAAACCCCAAGTAATGTTCTTAACTCGACTCGGGGATTGCCGCTACTTTTGCTCAAAAGTAATTTTGTTGCGGTATATTAGAACGAACTTGCTGGTGGCGGAAGTCATGGAATCTTCCTGCATTGTATTGAATGTTGTTTTCTTCAGCCCATTTATATTGGACATCCAGGTTTTTCTGTGGAAGACTTGCATCGGAAGGTTCCTTGATTGCTTTTTACAACTTTTGTGCCGTCAGCATATCTAGTAAGTGTGGGTGTCTGTGTAACCTATGGCATCTTCTAAAGAGCAGCGGCCCCAAGACACTTCCCTGAAGCACTCCACTCGCTATAACTCTCTCCTTCGATGCAGTAATATATATATATATATATATATATATAT
>NC_068997.1:54403583-54405222 GCF_001194135.2 Octopus bimaculoides | reverse complement strand
TGTGTGTGCGTATGTGTATTTATATATATATATGTATGTATATACATACACACAGGCTACATACACATGTCCATGTGTATGTAAGGTCTTCAAACTATACCTCACTCTCTCTTTTTTTTCTCTTTATCTTATGCATAAAATCACACACACACACACACACACACGCACTCACATACTCTCATACACATACATGCCTTCAGTTTTACGAAATCATCACAGTTCATTATGAAAGACATTTAAAATTTTGACTTCTTGGATAAATATGAATTTTTGCACAACTTCTATCGATCATATTGACTCAAGTATGTGACTGGTACTTATTTCTTGTTAACCACGATGTTTTGGTTCGAAAAATTACAGCGATAAACGAACAAATTAGTGATAAATGAATCAATGAGAAACAAAGATAAATGTACTGGCTTCGTGTTGCTCTTAATGCCATCTCATTTCTTACATCTTAGATAAACATATAATCATTGGCCTCCGAGGTATAACAGAGCCATACTATTTTTGTTACATGTCCGTTGTCTTCATCAGTTGAATTAAAAAATGATATCCTCTCTCTGTTGACTTTGAAAAATTCTATTGCCTGATATTATCGGAATTTCTTTTGCCGCTTGTTACGTTTTAGCATTTTAAACACTCCTTGTTGAAGTTTATATTTACTAATTGCTTGCACAATTTCGAATTTGAAAATATTGAACAAACTATATAAAGTATATTAAGTATTTACATCATAAATGCACAACGCCCCCTAGAGGTAATTTCTGTAAGTCATAAATCAATAGTAGTTTACTTAAATTATAAAGAAGAAAAAAAAACCAAGCTGGATTTGAACTTGTGCTGTGGAAGGATTTTGATCACGTTTTTAATTAGGTTTATAATTTGAATGGAAATTCATTAATTCAAGGAAAATGTTGATATTTGCCTCGGCAAAATCTCATTTAATTATATTTCTCTTGAAACCGTATATCAAATGAAAACTGAGGATTGGCGATTGAGCAATGCAGAGATGTACGATAAAGAGTTGTTACCTCATTAAAAGAAGCAAAACAAAAACTGTTGCACTTGATTTGTTTCTGGGAGACTACCGTTTATCAGTTCTCGACCCTTGAAATATGTCACCGGGGTAGAAACTACCAAAGGAATATGGTGCATACTTATCTAAGGGGCTGAAAACTGGTGAGAAATGATTGCAGCAATTCTAAAGCCTTCAAGAAAATAATATCAAAATAGGTATAGCTTGTAGAAAACATTTCAGGATTGCAAGAATTTAGCAATTCAACCTTACGACATTACGTTTTTCCGTATGAGCGGCATTGACAACGAGAGACAACAAATCTCATTGTAACTCAACAGTTAAATAGTTCGCGCCTTCTCAAAAGACTTCTTTCGTGGACAGTGAAATGCGAACCTGAAGACAACTAGACAGACTACAATGGCACCGGTTTGGCAGTATACCATTTATGCTGCGTACCCTGACGTTTACCAAACATAATCTTTTGTTTATATATTGGATATATGTATGCTTCGGTACTTACATAATTTTTATATGGTCTTCTCCATTTTTATAAAGGACACGACTAAAACTGGTGGAACATCTAGTTCATATGCTAATATACAATATATATATACTTTA
>NC_068997.1:54401702-54403086 GCF_001194135.2 Octopus bimaculoides | reverse complement strand
ATATATATATATATATATACACACATATACATATATAAATATATTTACACACACACACACAAACACATGTGTGATGTCTACATGCATATATATGTGTGTGTGTGTTTGTATGTATGTATGTCTTTTCTTCCTTCTACGATGAGGACATTCTGATGTAAAACCTGCAGTTTCATGTGATTGTTGGTCATCTGATTTGGGCCAGTCACAAGGTACTAATCACGTAGTTGTTCTCGCATTACACAAGCGTTTATCACTATAATCCAATAACGTACAGTTATTTCTTCAGGGCGACCTCATTTGTCATTCGCGCTGCTGAAATTCCTATGCCGATGGAAGAGTAGTGACGTGTGCAGACGTCAACCAGTGGACGTGCACATGAAGTCACGACTTTCGTCTGTCATTTATAATTGGAATCCTGCAGATCTGCAACGGGACTGAATAGTCATCCGGGAAGTCATGGATGGAAAGTCAAAAATGCCATCCACAACAAAAAAGCACAAAGAGACGGTAACCATGTGTGAAGATGGAACAGTCAACGGATGTGAAATATATATTATATCTGCAAATGTGAGTCTGTGGCTTGTAAGCGTTTTGTTGAGAATGGCTGTGATGAAAGTATATCCTTTGCAAGAAACTCATTATTCAGAAGTTCTAATTTTCAGTTGCGAAGTCATCAATCGTTTTTAGAATTGACTGCATGAAGCAAAAATTTACGATTTTAAGACATCTTAACTTTTAGTAACATAATATAAAAGAAAATAATATGATGCAACATAATAAAACATACAGATATGTACATATACACATTTATTTATATAAACACATATGTCCACACACACACGCACACATATGCGCACATACGCAAACACAGAAACACACACACACGCTCATACACTCACATATGTATACGTTCTTGAGCGAGGTTTGCGCGTGTCAGCATGTGTATAGTGTATATATCAAAATATAGCTTTACGCAGTGATATACCTAAACATACATACATACATACATGCATACACATACTTATATGTGTAACTGTGTATGTGTGTGCGGAATTTTCCAGTTCATTTGGTTTAAATTGCAGCACTGCACTGAGACAGCGAGGTAAAGCGGTAATATACACTTAGAGTGTTCGACGAACGAATCCAGAATCGGTAGAACCTCTTGGCGTTTTGGAAGAGGTGGAAGGTGGAATAAACAAAACGAGAACTAGATATAAAAAGGGTAAAACCTCCGAAATATAAATAACAAAATAAAATGAAAGAACCGTTAACATAAACAGAACCCGTCATAACGGTTAATTATGAATGATTATGAAGATAAAGTAACGCGGTTTTTTTGTGTATGTGTTCGCGTATTTGTCAACGTATTTATGCATACATACAT
>NC_068997.1:54391414-54399239 GCF_001194135.2 Octopus bimaculoides | reverse complement strand
TATTAATATATATATATATATATATATATATATACACACATATATAGGTCCATACATATTTACAAGCTTACATACATGCATACATACATGCATACATACATTTTTACTTACATACGATACGCAATTAGACATACATGCATACATGCATGCATACATACATCCATATATAGAAAGTTACAAACAGTGATACTTCCAGACGTACATTCACATGCACAGACACACACACACTCTCTTCCTCTCTCCCTCTCTCTCTCTATCTCTCACACACACACAACTACACGCATATTTTTTGCTGTGCAGGTCTATATCTCAGCGATTCTCGTTTCGATGTAGGATGTAAATCGATAGCTTCTACATATACCTCCCTGAAGTATTACTGTTAAGCGATTAGAATTAATATATTTTGAAAGCTGTTTCCTTTCTGGGTAAGCTCAACACACAAGGGTATCCTGGCAGACGATCAGCTTCTCTCATTATGCGAACTGATTAAATGATATCCAGCCCGCTCGAATCACCCATTATGAAATATTCTGAATATAACGCCATTACAGTAAGCTTCTCTTAAACTTTTGTCCTTCAGAGACGTCTGAATTTGGTCCCTACATGGAAAGGTTTATCTGAATTCTGTCAAATAGAAATAGTAGATCGAATAAAGGTCCTGTTTACCATTCTCTTTTATTGACTTACTATACAATTTCAACTTTTCGATTCTCCCATATTTTAAAATGAAAAACCGCTTTCGTTTTAACAAAAGTTGAGTTGTTTACAGCACTATGCAGAATGTATATAATTATATAATTTTACGCTCTTTGAATCACGTTCTGCAGTAAATATACACATCTATCTATCTATCTATCTATCTATCTATCTATCTATCTATCTATCTATCTATCGATCGATCTATCTATCTATCTATCTATCTCTCTCTCTCTCTCTCTCTCTCTCTCTCTCTCTCTCTCTCTCTCTCTCTCTCTCTCTCTCTCTCTCTCTCTATCTATCTATCTATCTATCTATCTATCCATCCAATGGTGTGCACAGTCTGAATTAGGCATATGTGCCCGTTCATAAATAATTGCCTTGTATGGGTATATATGTGCGAAATCTTATTGTAAATCGTTATCAATGACCACAAAAGCGTACGTGGAACTTCCGTTACTGGGAAAGAATTCGGCTATATTTTTCGTATAATAAATATCACAAAAATGCTTGAAAAATTATTCTCCATTAATTATTTCGTCTTGACGGTATCTATTGTAAGTAGATTACTTATTAAATAGATGACGAAATGTTAGGCATGATTAATTATCTTAATGAATTATCCTTATTTAATTTCTTGGTTTACAATTTCTATGTAACGTTTCTAATCTATGAACCAGTAGTATTTTCATTTTGAGCACGGCCACCATTTATCAGATATTTTTTTAGAGTTCCTTGCTACGTGATGTGTATCCCAGCAATTGTGAACACCTTAACTCGTCGTATAAATTCCCTTAATTAAAGTTGTTAATATTATGAATCTTTTATATCCAGTGTTATTCAGTTGTAAAATCGAATCTAATTTCAAAGAATAAAAGGAGCAAAATTTAAATTGTGAATTAGTGAAATATGTTTTATTTTAAAATTAGAATTATATTTGATATGATATTACAGAATCCATTTAGAAAATAGTTTAATATTGGTGATGATTGCTTGGTGATCATTATATGGAATTGATCACGTATGCTGCAGATTGATGTAATAACTCCAATATTTGGTGTGGATTTCGTTAGCAGAGGAAGTTATATGATGGTGATGATGATGATCTTGATGATGATGACCTCGGTGGTATGGGTGATAGTGGTGATCGAGGTGGTGGTGTCGTTGGTTCTGGTAGTGTTGTTGGTGCTTGTGGTACTGGTATAGTTGACGCTGCTTGTGGAGATGGTGGCAGTGGTTTCAGTGTTGGTGGTGGTTTTCGGGATGACGGTGATAATAAAGATAATGTTGAAAGCGACGATGTTTTCGACACCAGCACCAAAAATGCTGCTGCTACTACTACTACAGCTTCTGCTGCTGATAATGATCCTGATGACAATGACAAATATAAATACAATCACAAAGTTATTGATGATGATGACGATGGCCATAGGGATAGTGTCAGTAGTAAATGATTGCAAATGTGATGATGAATATAAGAAAGCAAACAGGGAAGACTAGGAATATATTGGCCATTTCTAAATTCGATAACAGGTATCATAGACAATTACCAAAACAATTGCCCTGTATTCAAATTTTAATACAAAACAGCAATTTTCAAACTTTGATACATCGTTAGCCACGAACCCGCAATCCCTCTAGTGTATGATGTTTCATATGATCGAATGTTTGTGTCTCGCTAAAAGAATTTACACTGCCATCTTGCTTAACTTGCTTCCACTCAAAACCATAACAACATCTGTTCTTTGCTTTTAGACGAACGGAAAAATTCGAAACGTCAAATGCAACACTTACCTGATGAATTGAACTAATCTGATATGTTAATGACAGATGCAAGTCGTTTATCTGTTTCTAGTTCTTTAAAAAGAAAAATAAAGAATTAAAACGAGTATTTTTCTTAGCACATCAAAAATAAGTAAATATTTCTAAGATCATACTTTAACACTTTTCTTCTTTTTCTCTTTTAATATTTATTATCTGTGATTTTTTTACGCATTGAGCTATGCTGCGAGAAACCAACAAAATCCTTCAGTATATTTCTTTTTTTTTATACACTATCTGTTATCTATCACTTCTATAAATTCTTCTATCTCTTCAAATTTCAAAATGAAATGAGATCATGTTTGCCCATTCTTACGCTTCGTGTCTATCGAGAGAAACGCACAAAAAACCTATCCATTATATTTTCCCCAATAAACATCATTAGAAGTTACATACACAGGATTGTTAGCATATTTATTGGATTCTAAAGTTTATTTATTTGACGCTAAAGTTTATTTAGATATCATGTGATTTAAACAAATATGTATCGATATTAATACGATAAGTCATTTAGAAGATAATATTTACCAACAATCTTTGCCACCATATATCGCTGTCTGCTTTAGTTCGTTGCTAAATGGAGCCTACTGCTGGAAGTAATTGCTCGCTCGTTTTAATACTAAATTCTGTTGTTGGATGAAGCAATTTAATTTAGAAAATTAATTAAATATTCTTAAGGATTTTTCGGTCGAAGCCAATAAATCATTCTATAAGATGCTGCCATTGACATTATGGTTTGGAATTTGCGATATTAATCACCAAGAATTTGACATGACTCCAGCGGAAAATTGGCAAAAACATTTTTATTTTTTAGCATTTGGTTTTAGCTTTTAAGAATTCTTCAAGGACTTGTAGAATTTTATGAAACATTTTTTTTATCATTTTTTTTTCTTCTGTACAACTGTAATGAAGTTTACAAACTCAGTACAAAGACGGGATACAATTTTATTTAAAACATCTTTACAAATAAATAAGATTCTAGTCAAAAATAAAGAAACAATATTCTCAGAAACGGACAGAAAGAAAGATTTTAAACAAAGAACATAATTTTTCGATTTTCGCTGCAATAACTATTACCTGTTTTAGAATTAATTTTAACATCACAAACACAACATACAAACACACATATACAAACATACACATACGTACACCTGGTGCAAACAGACAAAATATAACGCATTGAATCGCACCTTAATTAGCATCCCTTTCGGTCGGAAATTTAAAGAGTGACATCCTTAGAAGATATTCTTGCCGATAATCTTCACTGTGATTCGGGTCAATGAGATCAAACAGTAGATTATCGGCCACGTGTGTGGTTTATCAGTCAATAAAAAGGCAAAACGGAGCATCCGTCAGTCTAAAATTAAACAAAAATGAATATTAGCTACGTTGAATACTTATGTCACATGGGGCCCATTGTTTGAAAATAGTCTTTTATTTGTAATTTATGAATGCGTACAAATGTATACACACATTCATACGCACTGATATATTCACGTACGCACATGCATAGCCAACACGAATTTAATAATAAATTTGACTCTACACTTGGTATTGAGAACCCCACATCTCTAAATGCTATGTTGCTATTCTTAAACATGCTTTAAATTAATAATCTTACCTGAACATTTAATATTATACATAATAAACATTATACATAATAGTGAAAATCCTAAATGCTATACATGTATGCTTGTTTCCCTCTCAAAATAGGAGCATATGAATCAGTGGACAAATGTTTTCATTGTCCCAATATATAAATTCTTGGGTGAATCAGACAAGAGGGGAGCAGATATTTCATGAAATCGAGTGGGATTCTTAGAAAATTATGTGTGAAACTATAAATAATATAGAATGAAAACGAGGAAAGAATAATGAAAGAAAAGAGAGAGAGAGAGAGAGAGAGAGAGCTTGTAAAACCACTAGAACTCTAAATGTTAGGAATCACCGATTACAGTTTCTAAACCAATGCTGTGTGGTTTCGATTCCTGACATTTTCATCATTCGTCTATTTGCTTTCTTAACCCCCCCCCCTATTTGTTTCCTAGTATGATAAGTATTTGTTATACAGGTCGAAGGCTAGGAATTGTGATAATTCTTCTTCGATACTGTAGTCTATCGGGCTCGGCAGGATGAAAAGCAAAGTTGATCTGAGTGGAAGAAACTTAGCTAAATGTAGGGATGCACTATCATTTCTGCGATTCTATTACCCCGTGATGGTGACTAATGTTAGAAGAAACTATATGAAGTATCATTCAACTACTGTAGTAGTTGAATAATATTCTTAAGACTTCAATTTACTCACACGCAGCAACTTTTTCAGAGCTTGTTTCTAATTTGGTTTTTAACCAAATTGAGAACTTTTAACAGTTTTGAAGAGGACTGGTCCCTAGCTACATTTTGGCATAAAAAATTGAGATTTGATCCAGTAGAAAAAAACTTTACATCAAAATTTGTAGCAACGTTATAGGAGAGTAATTAACACCACCACTCAAGTTTAGATCTAAATAACATTTTTTTTTTATTTTAAAAGCAAAATATATTTATCTTAGCTCCAATGACAGAAGAAAGCGTGAAGAATTTTATAGTTTTGGATGCCATACAACAAAAATTTGTATTAAAAAAGTTGTGAGATAAAATGTCATGGAAAAATATACGTAATGCAAAAGATTGGATTTAAGTATAATTAACGTTTTTAAACACAAACAATATTTTAATTAAGCTTATATGATAGAGCTCATTTCAAGGAATTTCATGGCATCAATCTCATGCAATGAAGTTTTAAATGAAAACAGTTATGAGTGTTTGTTTCGCAAATTTGAAGGTGATAATATAGTTCTATACTTTTTTTATGAAGATAGTTCTATAAGGAGACTTTTAATATCTGTTACTAGCATCATTGAGGTAAGGAAAAATTTATCAATGACACCGCTAATTGACATCATAAAAAATGGGATGACCGCCAGAAGTAGTTAATGGTGGGAGGAGTGGGAAAGAACGAAGTCGCCAATATAGACGCCGATCAGCCGATTCGGATATTTTGAAAAATCATGGTGGACCGCATACTAGCAGCACTAAGGCAGATGACTATCTCATGACAGATATACCAGATAAAGAAGAGGTCGATAGGCTGTATTTAAGAATCAAATATGCCAGAGACACTGCCCTTTCTGTGCCAAAAAGTAGTGACAGTTTCCGTCTTAAACAAAATGATCAAAAACTGCCAATGGAACGATATGCAATAAATTTGAAAATTTACTTGGATAATGTGAGTTGTAAGACAGGTGTAAGTCTTGTGGATTTCTATCAAGCACCAGATGATTCGGTGTGAGGTTCTGAAACCACCATGGTTGTAAGAGTATTATTGTATCATATGAGTTAGGAAACTCGGGAGATGTTTTTCTGTTGTAAAATTAAATTACTTAATTCTTTGTTTTCAAACTGTTTAATCCATATGAAATTCGCATTCTATATATATGTGTATGTATGTATGCATATATACAAGCATGTATGTATGTATGTATGCTAGCATAATTCTGACCAAATTTGGTGACAAATAAAAGTACAATAAGCATTTCTATTATCGTTATTCATGGAGACTTTTATAAAATATATCGTAGTAATAAAAATTTAAAACAAAGAGCGGACAATTTCATGAATTCTCAAAAGTTGATCACATTTCCTAGGTTAGCAGGGTCTACAGGTTTAGACGATTTTTTATACAATTTATACTGTTATTATGTCTTTCAGCAGCTAAATGCAGATTGCAAGTTTTGTTGCATTGTGCCTTACGAAGTTCCTCAAGGAAGTGCTTGGCTTACAAAAGCTTCTTATGAATGTTCTTCTATCAAATCAAAGTGGTGGTAGAGGTTTGTGAATAACGCTTATTTCTATAGACTTGATATCTGCTTCATATATCGTGGTTTCTTATTGGCAGGAGCCATTCAAAGGCCATGTGATAATGCTTCTCCGTGAGAAATCTACACCTTTTATGATCCACACACCGCAGAAATTAAAACACATTTATCCGATCTTTGCTGGTTGTGGACACCAGTCAATGTCATTCTACAAAGTTAGCTCAAAATATTAAGAGAAAATATTTACCTGTTTTTGTCGGCAAATGGTAAATATATTGACCATGCATTCAAAACATATTGGTGATACATTGCATGGGGTCAAAATGACCACATGTTACATTTAAAATGACCATAGTAGAGAGAGAGAGAAGTTGTTTTGAGACGCTAAGTCCAGCACTTACGACAGAAAAACACTATTTCTATTCTGTGGTTGGACAATTCTCGACTGTATGTGTCAGATAATAAATACTCTCATTTAACTATCAGCAAATCTTAGGAAGATACAAGTAAACGATCATTAATATTTTGCATCACGGTGACAGAATATTATATATAATAAATTTAAATTAATTCTTAACTTATTTCTCTAAGCAGTCTTCATTTAACGGACTTTCATATTGTGGTTTTATTTATTCTGCCAATAATTATTGGATCATAAATAGATTGTTCGTGTTTAGATAAATATACACGCACATCTACATGTGCACAAATATATGCAGATGTACACACATACCCGTATTTAATATTTATAACATAAGTGATTAAAGAAACGGAAATAATTATCGCGTAATCAACAGTAAACACTTGTCTTTAAACCAAGTGACACATCTCTCTTTCTCTCTCTCTTTTTTTCTCTCTCTCTTTTTTTCTCTCTCTCTCTCTCTCTCTCTCTCTCTATATATATATATATATATACACACACACACACACACACACCGGTAAAACTTAACACTAATCTACACTCAACTATCATTTTTGGACACTTGACTAAAGACAGTCGTGTGTACATATATATATATATATATATATATATATATATATATATACATACACACACACAAAGAGAGAAGAACACATACACCCACGAACACACTGGAAAACGTTATACAGATAGACACGCCCATTATGCAATTTCACAGACGTGCACACACACATACATTAATTGAGACACAAGCATATACACACACACACTGGCATAAACATAGTCAAGTTCACATACAGACGCATACATAGTTACATACATGCGCTACTGCTATATATACACATATATGTGTAGCTGTGTGTGCATGTGTGTGTACGGTGAAGGGTGTCTATGAAAATAATCTAGACATGAAAGTTATTAAATCCATACATATATATTTATATCGATTTCTTATTAAAAATTGTGAAAATCGATAATTTTCATGTCTACATTATATAAGCGTATATTATGAAAGTATGTACGTATATAT
>NC_068997.1:54388211-54391203 GCF_001194135.2 Octopus bimaculoides | reverse complement strand
TATATATATATATATATATTGATATATGTATATGTGCATGTATAATTACGCACATATGTGCACAACATACATATTATTCTACGTATGTGTATGTTTACATATATGCATCTTTGTATATCATAGAGAAAACGACAGAAAGTGAGCGAGTGAATGAGAGATAAAATATAATTGTGTGTCTCTGTTACTGAACGTGTGTGTGTGTATACATCTGGTTGGTGTGAGTGTATATCTATTTCTGTGTTTGTGCGTGCGCATTTGTATATATATATACATGTGTGCGTCTGTGTGTGTGTTTTTCTATGTGTCTGTGTGTGTCCTTTCCTTTGATATTATTATCATAAGTTTGTTTTTGTCTCGTTTAGAAATAAAATATATAATTTGACTCGCAGAAAAGTCAAACAGAGAAATAAACATAAAAGTAAAAACCACATGAATAAGATTCAAACGAAGCTGATATTCTTTTCATTTATTAAATTATAGATTCATCTGGTTTCCATTCATGGAGAAATTAGCGATAAAGAGACCAGCTCTGTCTGTATAGAGCCATAGAATCTAAGTTAGTCTTTGTCCTTGTTTTTCGAGATAGAAAGATGCAAGAAGACGTAAAATAACATTTGATAGCGTTAAGCGTTACAATAAACTCATTGTGACCTTTGGGTATCTTATAAACAATTATATATCTTCTCTCTCACGAATAAACAAACGTAAAACATGTTATTTTAGTAGAATGTGATCGAGAAGTTTTCACTGACGGTTGTGGTTAGATTTAGTCTTCATGTTTGAATCGTGACGAGTGAATCTTTGTTTTTTCTTTCAGGGTGGAATAAAAATACGGAAGAAACTTCGTTTGTGTTCCTCTTAAATGTGGGTATCATTCAGTATTGATTTGTAATCAATAAAACCGTTGTTCACCATTGAATGGATTTGTTATCGTTGCATGGTTAAGTATACCTTGAATCATGTCTTCCAGCTTTGACCCTTCTTTCTTATCTTTTAGAAATTATGTTTTTAGGACTACGCTATCCAAAGTATCTTTTTTTTTTTAAAGAGGGTAGGTTTGAATTAAGGAATATCTGTCCGCTACTTTTAACGACCAGAATGGTCATACCATGTACAGGCGCCCTTCTAATCCCTTGAGAAGGTTATCCGATTTCTCTTGTTTGCAGTAATATCAGCACTACGCGTAATACTCCAGCTAAGCCAGTAATTCTTCCTATAGAGGCATGAACACCACAGCAGACATTTTGCCTCCAGCTCCAATAATTAGCAGCATCCACATCATTAAAAGGAACCAAAGACTCTCGTTTTTAATAGCATCTATATTCAACTGAATATAAGCAATATATTTTGCTGGGGTTTATTTTATTGACGCCATTTAGATGAAGGTTAATATGAACCTCAACGTTTTTCAGACAGAAAATAACCAAACAAAATAGATTCACATAATTTCAATATTGGTTTATTTTTCTTTTTATTTAAGTAAAATATCTTTACACATTTAAATACATTTAGTTTAAGCAGAGAGAATGCAGCAACGCCGATGATGTTTGATTAACTGCTTATTCCCTGTGGTTACACTTTTTTTGTCTGAATTTGTTTTGCGAAATTAATTTTATTCCATTTGGTGTAAAATATATTCACTTAATAAATATAAAATTATATTTCCTTCGCTCATTCTAATATTAGCTTTGAGCTAATGTTTCCGTTCAAATGATTGTATACAGACATACATTATAACTATACCAAATATATATATATATACAACTTCAAAGGGAAAACATGGGAACTTATAGAATATTAGCATTGCCCTGATGTGATGTATTGGCGCTCATTACCTCTCTATAATCTTTTTCTTTTGACTTCATAGAAGCTTTTAGCCTTGTTCACGAAGACGCTGTGAATGGTCCAAGACGAATTTGACCATGTTCGACTGTTTTGAATAGTTTTCCCTTGATTCAAGTCAATATTGATCCACTGTAGGTTAAAAATAATCTCATTTTATACACATTTTGAACTGACCTCTCTTCTTTCTTTATGATTTATATTGGATTGTTGTATTTATATCGAAAATGGATGCCCTTCTATCCGGATTATCTGACCCTTAAAAGCTGAGATGTTATCAGCAATTCTTCTACACTAGAGGCGCTAGTTATCTCCGAGATTTCATTGTTGGTCACCCTGACCTAAGTTATTGATCTTCGACAGCTCATATGAAATTGCGCAAGCTACTTTGCATGTTTACTGTATTGTGTAGAAATTCTGACCCAAATGTCAGAATCATTGCATATTTTAGAAAATTCTTCTACGGAAATAACAGCTTTTGTGTTAATTTGTTAAATATTTATGATTAAATGAACACCGAACGTGAAAATTATTTTCTTCTTCAATAACATTGTATTTTCAAAGAAACAAACACAAGAATTTATGGTAATCAGCTTTGAACTTATGGTGTCCACAATCATTTCAAATGGAAATCACATCAAGATGTGCATTTATTCGAGCCGAAACTAAACTATCATTTGTATTTTTATTGAGAAATCGATGACTTAAACTCTTGCATTGTATTACGTAAATAGTAGTGCCGAATATAAATCATTAAGCGATTAAATTAAAGCAACCAGAATCGTTGGTGTAATGTGGGTTTGTAACTGTTCTGAACGTTCTCAGTTATTTTATAGACACTGTCTTGTAATGGCCGTTAGGTGTCTACACAAATCCCGAACACTAGAAGTTTTTATTGCTATAGATGTGCGTTAGTTTATGGTTTACAGAGGATTATTCATGTACCGACTGACTTCTCCATAAATAAACGGCATTCAATAAAGAATTAGTGAAGCCTTAATCCACATAATAGATGCAACATGCCAGGAACTGTTACCGTCAGCAACACATTCAGTGTACAGCGTTCAGATTTACATTATTCATGGGAGTACACTTTATGTATATCATCATTAGTATATATATATATATATATATATATATATATATATAT
>NC_068997.1:54386054-54387530 GCF_001194135.2 Octopus bimaculoides | reverse complement strand
ATATATATATATATATATATATATATATATATATATATATACATACGTATACACACACATACCGCTACATACAGTCACTAGTAAGACATGACGTTATAATGCTGCCCAGTTTACATCTTTCACTTGGCTATAATATTTCCCAGTTTATATATTTTGCTAAGATATTGCCCAATTTACATCTTCCTTTAAAATTTCTACATTAATCAGGAATACGAAAAATTATTCAATAGAAATAATATAAAAGCGAGTTACAGATGTTCCATTGAGATGAAAGACTTCATGACATATAAACAAACTATATCAATAACTACACATATAGAAAGGCAAACATGTCTTCTGTGTCAGTCACGAAATACTGATGCAATTATCAATGAGACGGAAGCAGCTACCAGTAAGCCAAATCCAGCCACGGAGGATGACTTCTCTCTATATATATGGAAGAAGGTAGATTCGAACGCTGATACTTCATCTACAGCTCCTTCTTCAGATTTAGAGAAAAGAGGGGTGAAAATCAATTTAAGTATGGGCTTTGAAAATATGAAAATAAAACGCTTCCGCATTCAACATCAAATGGAAGTTCTTTGGAACATGTAAATTGCAACAAAGCTGTATCAAAACTTGCAGTAGACCGCTATCTGAAAACATAAATACAACGTAAATACCTCAACAAATCTGATCTCGAAATGTAAGATCAGAGATATTCAGAAAGTGTCGCTACTCTGATAAATATATTCTGAAATACTGGAAGATCATGTAACAAACTTATTCAAATGAATTATTGGAAACAGCTTCTTGAAATATATTCTTCTTTAGCAAATATAGCATTGACAGTGACTTTTAAGTTTCGACAAGTTAAGACATCATCGGACTGTGGTACATGCATGAATAAATTGTAAGACATAACATATACCTATATTTAATCAACAAAAAGTCTCCGTAACACAGTGCCATCACAACCTACCACACGACTTAATTAGTATTCAACAGAACTCAACTTGCCCTAGAAATGCGCCACAATCTGATGATTGCCGAAACTTCGAAGTCACAGTTAATAATATTTTTGTTAAAAAATAATGAATTTGTACTCCACCAAATGTAGTGAACAATTCTCTTTAATTCTTCTTGTAAATAACTGCTGGGGGCATTGATTTTCAATTTTCATGCAATGGTTTGAATTACTAAAAGATATCCTCTATCATGTATAACCTCGATTATTACGTTCAACACCCTATAAATAACATAAACAACATATCCATGCAGGTTTTATAATTTCAGATTATTAACTTTTCCCACTCCTTCTTTCTCATTTTCTTAACCGGAAACAGTTTCATTCAAATATTTGTCCTTGAAACCAGCACAAATAAAAATATCTTCACTATTTTCAGCAAAACAATGAATTTAATAACACACGCACAGATGCAAACATTGCATATTGTATTATACACACACACACACACACACACACACACACACACA
>NC_068997.1:54383057-54385680 GCF_001194135.2 Octopus bimaculoides | reverse complement strand
AATATAAATACTATTGAAAGTGGAACAGTAAAAATATTCAAGACTTTTCTCAAGTTTAAAACGTGCCACTGTTTTTGTTACCTACATTCCAACGATTGAGCTTTGTACATGTGTTACAAAACAGGTCTTTCCTAAGAGGAAGTATTTAAATATTTAAAAACAGAATAGTACTAGTATATATATATATATATATATATATATATATATATACGCAAACACCACGTGTAAAAATATATGTGTGTGTGTGTTTATGTATGTATATAGTATGTGTGTATGCGTACAGTTTTATATATACATGTGTGTGTGCATGTATATATATGTGAGTGGATGTGTGAATTTTCACCCATACAAGCGAATAAATGTTGAGTTTTCTCCCTCTCACTCTTATATACATTCACGTATTCCCTTACACACACATTCACACATTTTCATACTCGCATAAGAAGCTAAATGCCAAGCCTTGTATTCCGCAATCTCTTCTCTATCGATTTAATCGTTTAAAAACACTCAGCCCTCAACTGCTCTCACTCATGCTACAATACTTTCGTACACAACAAAAGAGCAGCAAATATTTTCATATTTTTCGATGCCAAGAATGTAAATAGTTGTTTAAATGACTACATGGCCACGATTCCTTTCATTCTAATTAATTCCATGTCAGAGAAAATAGGAATTGAGTTTCAGTAAATTTAAACAACCGTTTCAGTTGCATGTTAACAATGTTGGAACCGAGTAAGAAGCGATGTATTGCTGTAGGTAATGTAGGTACTGCGATGCCGGGGAGAGAGGGAGAGGAAACAGATGTGAAAAGGAGCGGAAGAAAGAAAGGAAGGAAGGAATGAAGAAGGAAGAATCGAAGGAAAGATCCCTCTAGCACAGTTATGGTAGTGGTGATGAAGGATTCCATGGCAGGTGTGAAGGTGGTGATGGCGATGATATGTTGATGATGATACTGATGATGAGGATGATAATGAGGAGGAGGAGGGGGACGACGATGATGATGATGATGATGATGACGATGACGGATTTGATAGTGATAATAATTGTAAAGACAATAAAAAAGAACAACAAAAGCAATTCTTTCTGTTAAAGGCACAAGGCCTTAAAACATGGATAAGCTGGGGTTAGTTGATTACATCGACCCCTGTACGTGACTGATATTTATTTTATCGACCCCGAAAGGATGAATGGTAAAGTCAACCTCGGCAGAATTTGAACTCTAAACGTAAACACTGACAAAATGCTACTAATCACTTTGCATGGCGGTGCTCTCGGTTCTGGAAGCTCGCTGCCTAAACAGTAACAACAACAACAACAACAACAACAACAACAACAACAACAACAACAGCAACAGCAACGACGATGGCAACAATAACAATAATAAAAGATATAATAATAGTAATAATAATAATAATAATAATAATAATAATAATAATAATAATAATAATAATACGAAAGAAACTAATAACGAGGTAAAGCGTTGATATCATCAGTTATGAAGATGATGACAACGACAACACTGCTTCAGGGAACAACAAGAACAAGAATAAGAACAACAAGAAAACTACTACGACGTCGCTAACGACAGCAAGAACAAAAAGAACGAGAAAAAAAGAAGTAACTGCTGCATGCAAACAAAACCGAAGGCAAAATTGCATGCGTTATGGCTGAAATCCCAGAAAACCGCCATTTTTGAGCCGGAAGCTACTTGTTGCCTAATAGAAAAAATCAATATGTTTAATATAACAAGCGAACGACGTAATAACATCGCTGTGAAAGACAATACAACTCAACTATTCTCATTTGATTCCAAAGTACAACCTTAATAAATTAGCTATTACTGTAATATTGCAGAAATTTATAAATATTTTTCATAAGGTCTTTATTTGCTGAAAACAAAATCCCCACCACCACCACCACCACCACAGACCTCTCCCCACACACGTAAAATATATACAACAAAAGGAGAAAACAATAACGAAACAAAATAATATGGAAGACTGAACGAAACCAAACAAATAATGAAAAGAGAAAGGAGAAAAGAAATGTGAGAAACAAAACGGTAGACAATGAAAATGTATGGAAGTTATTTATGGTAGTGAATTTATAATTGGTTTGTAAATGAATCGAAATTCTATTTGAATTATTACATGTCATCTGAGGATTTGTATCTCGAACTTTTATTCCTATTTTTAATTGTTGAATGTTTGAATAGATTTTTTGAGAAATAAGGGTCTGACATTGTCGGTGGCATTGGTGGTGATGATAGAAGTGATGTTGGTGAAGGTGGTGACGGTGATAGTGGCGGTGTTGGTGGGTGTTGAACTTAATGGTGGTTAGTAGTGGGTAATTGCTTGGCTGGAGTGAATTCTCTTGTTCTTTTTTTTTTTTGTAAATTTCGTCTTATTCTGGTTTTTAAAAACTTTAGTAAAATAAAGCAGAAAACAGCTTGTTTAGAATTTCATCAACCCCATAATGATTATCACTGTCAACGTTATTTTTCATCATGGTCGTCGTTGTAATCCCTAAATTCACCATCATAATCATGGTAACCACTACCACCATCACCATCACCACCAGCTTAGTACCGGGGTCGATATAATAGTCTTACCCCGTCTCCCGA
>NC_068997.1:54380874-54382833 GCF_001194135.2 Octopus bimaculoides | reverse complement strand
GTCAAGCCTTGTACTTATAATAGAAAACGTTTTTGTTGTTGTTGTTGTCGATACTAAGGTGGTGAGGTGGCACAATTGTTAGGGCGTTGGAAAAAATGCTTAGCGGCATTTTTTACAGCTGTTTGTGTTCCGTATTGAAATACCTCCAAGTTCAATGTTTCCTGTTAACCCTTCTGGATCGATATAATAAATTACGAGTTAAGTACTTTGGAACAATCCAATCGACTAACCCTGACCCCGAAATTTCTGGCCTTGTGCCAAAATCAGAAAAAAAAAATACGCGTTGATCAGAATTCAAATTCCGTTGTGGTCGACTTTCGAGGTCGCTAAAGCAAGATCATTTGAAACACTAGAGGCGATGTAATTGCCCCACCCACTCCCGCTGAAATTGCTGGCCTCATACCAAAATTAGAAAGAGCTATTATAAGTATTATCATTCAATATTTTTGTTGTAGTAATTATTATGACTGTTTGTCTATCCCTCCTCCTCTTCCCCACCACTCCTCCTCGCCACCAACATCTCCATAATTAATTGCCATGCCAGTGTCGTCAGCTTTCCATTTATCCTTCCACCTTCATTCTTGTATTCCGATGAAACGATCCGAATATTAATTCATTGTTTCCCTTGTTAAAATTAGTCGCCATACAGATGGGAAGCATAGATATTGCAATGATTACCATGGTAACAAATAGATTGGATGTATTTAGAAAACGATATCAATTGATTAACCGTATCAATAATGTTGAGAGTGTGCACAATTGAAATGAACTTGCAGCAATATGTCTGACGCGGTGTGTTTATCCAGCGTCCAGCAGTTTCACTCACCCTAAGCTGCATGCCGTGAATGGCTTCGGGAACTTCCTTCCGAAATTGGCGACACCAAACTGTTTTCAGCGACTTATTCACAATACAGAGATTGATATAAACATTTCCACTGCTGACCCCGTACGACACGGGATCAAAATTCACATTAATTACATTATTTACATTATCTTTGTGTCCCTCGGCAGCAGATATGACTCTGCTTCCGTTAATTATTTCATCGAAATGCAGAATACATCGTCTTTGGAGAATCATCGAATATTTACGTCTAAGAGGCTTCAGTTAGAGAGTAATACTGATAGTGACAAAAATGAGTCTGCATACCACCACCACCACCACCACCACCACCAAAGGAGGATTTCAACTCTACAGTGAAAGCTGCAAAGAGGGACGTAGTAATCTGATTACTCAACCAGCTAGAAATAACAGCAGAATCTCTCTTTTTCTAATACCACATTCTATATTAAGACTCATCTGTCACTCGAAAACTAGGATGATTTGATAACATGTACCATGCTGTCGCTGAATGTTTTAGGTGCCAGTACAGTCTCTGGTGAACAAGACACTGCCTCGTTTCTCACACCCTCAACCCAATGGCACATGCAGGATGTAACAGCCAGAGGAAAGAATGTTACACCGGCACTTCGTTTGAGGAAACTGGATCAATGTAAAATGGAATGCCTTGCTTAAGGACAGAGCATTGCATATTGCATGATAGAGTCTTGGATATTATGTTTAAACATACGACTGTTGATCTTAAGCCGTATATTTAAAATTGCTTAGCGGTCTGTCTTCGTGTTCTGACTTCAAATTCTGCCGAGATCGATTGTCCCTTTCATCCTTTCGGGATCGACCAGTGAAACACTAGGGTCGATGTAATTGACTAGTCTCCTTCCCATCGTAAGCGTAGAAGTAATGTATTTGCATTATTTTAATCCCACTTACAGGTAGGTTTTTCTAATAATTATATATATATATGTTGTTGTACTTGGGGATGGTCATATTGCCAGTTTTGCATGTATGTATATATATGTATGAATATATATATATATGTAAATATATATACATATATATGTACATATAGTACATATATATATATATATATATATATATATATATATATATATATATATATA
>NC_068997.1:54376114-54380798 GCF_001194135.2 Octopus bimaculoides | reverse complement strand
TATATACATATATATATATATACATACACATACTCGCGCGAGGATCATTTTAGCTATATAAACACATTCCTAACGTTATTTCTGTTATTTCACGCTATATTCATAAACTAATATTGTCAAGTTTGTGGTGATTGTTGCCGACTCAGAGTGTAAACCGTCGTTAGTATGTTCTCTAAGCTAGCTGTCATTTAACAAGTTTTGAACTTTTGCACAATACATTATAATAGAAAGAATCACGGAAACCGCCGTGGGGGTTTTGGAGGGGAACCGAAGCGAAGTAGTTAGAATCGGTTAGTTGTTTGGCGGAAGTAAAAGGAAGCGATATTCTCCCCTCTTCTCTTTTTTTTTTCTGTCATTTTCTTTTCTTGTAAATGTGATACCTGAGGGAAATATAGTTTTACGTCTGTGAATCATACCATTGAGAGCGGAAATGAAATCTAGTAACCGTTGAGGGCGGGTCTGAAATGTAATCTTGGTTAAAGTGGGTAATAGAGAGTTGATAATAGGATGTTCTTGAAGATTTTTGGGGAAAGTAAAGAGAAGGACTGAGAAAAAAAAATAATGCGATTCAGGAAATACCTTATATAAAATAGGTCTTGTACGAAAGACATTATCAAGAAAAATAAGAAAAAAAATGGAAGTTGAAAGTGTTTCCTAAGCATAAGTCACGATGTGTGTGCGTGTGTATGCATGTGTGCGTGTGCTGTGTATGTGAGTATGTGTGTCAATGTATGTGGACATATATATAAAATATATATATATAAGTTCTTATGCTGTAAAATTCTTGGAAATTGTGAACTAGGAGTGGGTTGTAGCTCTAAGAGAAGACAAAGATAGGAAAAAAATATGTTTGATTTGTAGCTGCCAAAGGAAGCAGTAAAATGATGCGATATATGTGACAAAATAACTTTTTCTGTGGCATTAGCTGTTATATTCATGAGATATTCATGTGATTAGCTGCGATATCACTGAGATATCGATGTATTATCAATGAAAGTGTGAAATATCACCGATCAGGAAAGGAAGCGATTAATCATAGAAAGTCTACAGTAATAAAATGTATTGAATATATTGGTTTATATCTAAATTCATAGATGTGTGTGGGTGTGTATTCGTCTCGGTATATGCATATATCTGTGTGTAAATAGTTATATGTGTAGATATGTATATATATATACATATATGTGTGCATTCCTCTCTCTCTCTCTCTCTCTCTCTCTCTTTCTCTATGTTTTACTTTCTTTAGTTATTAGACTGCGGCCATGCTGGGACATCACCTTGCAGAAAAATTAGCCGACTAAATTGACCCTAGTATTTTTCTTTTAAGCTTGATACTTATGCTATCGGTCTCATTTGCCGAACCACTAAGTTACCTGGAGGTAAACACACCAACACCGGTTGCTGGGGACAAACACACACATAGACACGCGCACACACATACAGAAAATATGCATACAACGGATTTCTTTCAGTTTCTGTCTAACATCCACTCACAAGGACTTGGTCAGCCCGAACTTATAGTTTAAGAGATTCACCCAAGGAGCCACACAGTAGTGCTGAACCCGTGACCATCTGGATGGGACACAAACTTCTTACCACATGGCCATGCCTGCACCTGTCGGTGGGGATATATATGTTAGAGTACAGAATAACAATGATTCCATATATTTTTGTAGGAAAATATATGTAAAATATCAATAAATATTATGGTAATAGCAGAAAGCAAATAGGGTATTATTATTATTATTATTATTATTATTATTGTTGTTGTTGTTGTTGTTGTTGTTGTTGTTGTTGCTGCTGTTGTTGTTGTTACTCTGTTGTCGAGCTTTAGCGATTAAAATGGCATTTGTGATTGAATATGCGAATTATATTTGCATACATATATCTGTATGGTACACTTTCGAAAAGAAATTGTATTCTTCATTACCTATACGTAGATGTATATAATGTGTGGGGGGTGGGGGTGAGAGAGAGAGAGAGAGAGAAAGAGAGTAATGTATATAAATATATATTCATATATATATGCACATATAGATATATATATATGCATATATCTATATATGATTATTTATATACACATGAATATATATACTTATATTTGTTTACGTTCTCAAACTTTAATTGTATTCACCTAATATGAATGCAGTTAGGTTTCAATAAAAACAATTCAAATATATTTATTCCAATCAATTTTCTCCCTGATGATAAAACGGTCGCAGACCGCCACGACGTTGGTTAGTGACTTCTCTCCTCAAGATCAGACAATATTTAATATCCCGTTGGTTTCTGTTATTGTCCGAGAATACATATATCCGGAAGCATCTCAAAACATATTTCTAAATAACAACGACAGAAATAATAATAATGATAATAATAATAATAATAATAATAATAATAATAATAATAATAATAATAATGATAATAATAATAATAATAATAATAATAATAATGATAATAATAATAATAATAATAATAATAATAATAATAATAATAATAATAATAATAATAATAATAATAATAATAATAATAACGTAAGAGTTAAGCTGAAACAAACAGCTTTCATTATATTAGAAACCGACATTGCCATCAAGGAGCTTGACACAGCAGAAATTTCTAAATACTCCTGGGAATAAACGAACGAGATGGTATACAACATATATATATATACATATATATATAGGTGTGTGTGTGTGTGTGTGTGTGTGTGTGTGTGTGTGTGTGTGTGTGTGTGTGTGTGTGTGTGTGTGTGTAAGAGTTTTTTTTTTATATTCGTCAAGAACTGAAAAGTAGAGTCAATGTATTTTTTTTCCACAGCTCCCTGCTTTAGTGAGCAATAAGGAGAAAGATATTCTCATCGCACCGTCCCCGAATATTCGCAACAGAATGAATTTCGCTAAGTACACAAACAGTCCAAGCTCAACGCTGTTAGTGTCAATTGGAGCAACACATGACGTCTAACTATCTGAAAATACAGAACTAGAAAAAGATAGGGAAACAAATACCGCAAGGCATCGTTCGACATTCTAGCATTTCCTCCAATCTCCCGTCATAGGTTGTTGTATTTTTCTTTCTTTTATCGACCCAGAAAGAATGAAATAGAATTTGACCGCGGCGACATCTGTACATGTTACACTATGTCTCCATAATGGAACATAGAAAAACACCAGACGTTAATAACTACATGCGGTACAGTGTATATTATGAATAAATATACTTCGATAAAGCTAGAATACTTTGTACTAAGTATCGCTGGTTGTTACATTATATCTACTTCATCTGTTTATATTTCTGACATAACGGCGAATTTCGATAAAGGTCAGGTATATTTCTACAAAACGACTGATAGAATATGTAACAGCTACATTAAACACTAGAGTCGATTCAATTAGCTTAACCGCTCAATCTATACAAAAGTCTCTTTCCACTTATTAATATGTAATCATATATTAGTAGGACGGTTCATTTTGGTGAATTAAATTGACGTATTCATATATTTATGATACACGCCATGGTGTAAATGGCCAGGAAGCTTGCACGCTATAACAGCACCGTCTTTCTGGCTTTCTTTGTGTGTTATCATACTTTACATACGTATTCACATAGAAGGACATATGTAGCCACAGACAAATTATATTTCTGAATAATCTGTTAGAAATATTAAGAAAAGATATTCGAACTGCTTCACTTTAGTGCATTTCTGGTATTTCAGGTATTAAAAAAGAAGAGAAAGAAGAACAAATAGAAGGTAAAAAAGAAGAAAAAGATGTTGAAGAATATGCGCAGGCGTTGCTGTGTTCCTTCGAAATATCATGAATCCGGGTTGAGTCCCATTGCATGCTACCTTAGACAAGTGTCTTCTACTATAGACGGAAATTGAAAGAAGCCAGTCGTATATATATATATATATATATATATATATATATATATATATATATGTGTGTGTGTGTGTGTGTGTGTGTGTGTGTGTGTGTGTGTGTGCATAACAGGGATTCTGTGGGGAACATTGACTCAATATTTTGATGGAGCAATGTCACACAGCATTTTTCACACAACTAACGGAGTCTGCGGATCATCAGTGGTTGGGATGAGCAAAAATGTAATCGATTAAAGATGTATAAGAAGAAGAATGAATGAAGGAAGGAAGGAAGGAAGGAGGGAAGGAGAAGAAAAAGGAGAAGAAAGAGAAGTGAAAGGGAGAAGATGAAAAGAAGGGGAAATAGAAGTTTTAAAAAGTAGAAAAAGGAGAAGACGAAGAAAAACATGAAGGAACGGAAAAAGACGAAGGGGAAAAAGAAGCAGAGGATGAAGTAATAAAAGTAGTAGTAGAAGAAGAAGAAGAAGAAGAAGAAGAAGAAGAAGAAGAAGAAGAAGAAGAAGAAGAAGAAGAAGAAGAAGAAGAAGAAATAAAAGGTACTAAATTAAGTGAGTTTTGTGCTGAAGTTTTAGTTTATCTTCCTACGTATGTGTTTTAACAATTCTTTCTTAATAAAAAAAAAAAAAAAAAGAATATCGCATTGAATGGAATTGTATTCTCTATACAAGTCTTTGGTGTGTCGCAAAAATATCTCCAAAGAACTTACCTGATCTGAGAAAATCTAAAACCAAAATATAGAAACGGAATCAAAATTACAAAAAAAAAAAAAAAAAGACAGAGAGAGAGAACAATACAAAACAAAACAAA
>NC_068997.1:54374525-54376010 GCF_001194135.2 Octopus bimaculoides | reverse complement strand
AAAGAAGAAAAAAACAAAAACAAAACTAAAAACATTATCCACTCAATGATTAAGAATTATTTCCCCTATATAATAAGTATGGTAATAATAATAATAATAATAATAATAATAATAATAATAATAATAATAAAGATACCGTAATAATAACAATGAAATAACATTAAACACATACTAACAAAAACAACAAAACCAAGAAGAATGATGGTAAAATAATAATAATAATAATAATAATAATAATAATAATAATAATAATAATAATAATAATACCAACAACAACGATGGTGGTGAAGACAATGATAATGGTGATAACGACGACGACGACGACGATGATGATGATGATGACGACGGCGATGACGACAACGATGATGATGATGATGATGATAATCACTAAAGTTACTTGAAAAAGTTCAGTGGTCACGACATGGAGAGTTAATTAGGTAACAAGCAATCGTTCGTGTTTTTGAATGTGGATGTGCGTGTGTGCGTTCGTGCGTGTGTGTGCGTGCGTATGCGTGTGTATTTTTGTGAGTGCGAGTGTGTACTAATACATATGTGTGTGTATGCGTGTGTAAATGTGTGTGCGTGTGTGCATGCACGTATGTCTGCATGTGTGTGTGTTCGTGTATGAAGCGGTATAGGAAGTGAAAACGTGGTTGTTAGAAATGTCAATTAAAGTTTTGCATTCGTTTCCAGATTTGTCATTGAACCACAGAAGCAAGTAAATACTTGAAGACAAACAGAAGAAGGATATACAGTGGCGGGTATGAGTCGGAGGAGATTAGACTTGTAATTAAGGATTACATCGACACGGAAATATTCCAAACATGGGTCACGCAGGTTCGCTTCACATCTACGTATGTATATATTTGTGTGCATACATGTGTATATGTGTGTATGTATGTATCTATTTATCTCTCTATTTCCCCTCTTTCTCTGTGTATATGCATACATACACACATAGATATAATCATATCTATCTATCTATCTATCTATCTATCTATCTATCTATCTATCTATCTATCTATCTATCTATCTATCTGTCTGTCTGTGTGTATGTGCGTGTGTATGTATCTTTCTGTCGAAGAGCATAAGCTGGAAACTTCGAAGACTTTTCCATTATTTCCGAGCATCAAAATATTTGTTCTTTTTAATTCTTTTTGTTTTTCTACTCTAGTCACAAGTCTCGAAATTTTTGGGGAGCGGGGACCAGTCGATGAGATCGACCCCAGTACGCAATTGGAGCTTAATTTATCGACCCCGAAAGGATGAAAGGCAAAGTCGACCACGGCGGAGTTCCAACTCAGAACTTAGCTGATCACGTGATAATCCTCGGCCAATGAAATCGTATCCAAAACGGTACCAATTTGAACCATGTTTTCTCTATAAAAACAAGAGAATGCTGGTGTGTTTACATCCCTGTAACTTAGCGGTTCGGCTAAAGAGAACGATAGAATAAAGTTCTAGGCTTACATAGAATAAGTCCAG
>NC_068997.1:54373161-54374404 GCF_001194135.2 Octopus bimaculoides | reverse complement strand
TATATATATATATATATATATATAAACACACACATTAATTTCTGTTGATTCAGAAAGAAGCAATAAATTACAGAACTCGGCACTTAACTCTGGCGTATTCTTCGATTCCATGCAACTGATAGTTTCCTACTTCTAGTACTCCGAGTTTCGCGTTTCGGCTGATTCGGCTGGGAATCTTGAATTATCTTCTGTTAGAATATATTTTGAAATATTATACGAATGCTATCATGGAAACAATTATCTTTTGAAGCAACCGTCCGAGCGATACGTGCTTAAACGACTGTTTCAGGCTCGCGGATTTCATTTCATTTGTGGCTCCCGAGAGAAGGCTATAAACAGCTTCTTTTTTTTAAAGTTATAATTGTATTTGGCTTTAAACCACATATCAGAGAGGTTGAAGAAATTGCGTTGTTTAAGCAATATTTTAATAACAATTGTTTAGGAAGCATTTCGAAACCAACGTTTTCATTCATAGCGAAAGTCACATCGAAAGTGAAGAAGATTGGTACTTCAACGAAGGGGACTTCGTGTCATGTATACAAGTTGCTAATAACTATATTTAACGCCAAGACACACATCCATGCACCTCACCATATGAATTGACATATTTAGCAACTAAATCTACAGAAATGTTCCAATATACGCACGTACAAGTGTGTATAGGTGTATGTATATAAGTGTATACACACACACATATGCACAGACGATATATGTTTACAAATGAACAAATACGCTCCTCTGAATATATTTGCATTTGTTTATACCGATTTATATAGGGAATATTTATATTAAACGATATATATTTGTGTGTATATATATACTTATATTTGAAGGTTTGGAGGTGATGTACAGAAATTATATAGAAAAAAATTAAGGTACTCAGAATTCTGGATGTTTGTACATTTAGGTTTTTCAAATTGTTTGAAAACAATTTGAAAATCCTACACGACTAGGTGAAAAGCGCTTCATTTAATATGTGACGTTAATAAAAATCTGTAAATGTACAAACATCCAGATTTCTGAGTACCTTAATTTTTTTCTATATACTTATATATATACACAGATATATACATATAACTATGTATGTACGAATCACTGCACTCTCTCTCTCTCTCTTTCTCACGCGCTCTCCCTCTCTCCTTCTTTATCTATCTATCTATCTATCTATCTATCTATCTATCTATCTATCTATCAATCTATCCATCCATCCATCTATCTACGTAGACTTTATATATACAAATAT
>NC_068997.1:54365985-54370418 GCF_001194135.2 Octopus bimaculoides | reverse complement strand
ATATATATATATATATATATATATATATATATACATATATATGTTTGTATATGTGTAAGTGTAACGTGTGTGTCTATATGTTACGCTTATTAACCTGTACTGTTATGGTTTTTTCTATGTATATATATATGTGTGTGTAACTATTGTCAGTCAATCATTTGTTATCTTTCCGCCTGTTATCTATCTATATAATACACAAACATACACATACTCTCATAACTTCAAATACATACACATATGGACAGTCATACAGACTCACAGACGAAAAGACACAGTAAAACGCGCACACGCATACATATGCACATATTTAGAACACAACAAAGCTGGCCTTTGATACTGAGTCTATTCGACTCATGTTAGATGTGCGTCTTGACGTTGAAACCCTGTTACCACTTGAATTTGGCTACGGTTGTAGGGCAACATCTTCTTAATCAGTCAACAGATATCTTCAGAACATCACCGTACCCATGATAATTATCGGAAACAGATACATAGATGGATAAATTGATACAAGGAGATAGAGTGTGTGTGTGTGTGTGTGTGTGAGAGAGAGAGAGAGAGAGGGGCATACAGAGAGTGAGTAGGAGAGCGAGTAAGAGGGAGGTGAAAGATAGGATGAAATGTACCCTCCAACCAGAGACCTTATCCCAAAATCATCATCAGAGTGATCGCCCCTAAAGACATCCCTTCTGTATTTATATTTCCTCTACTCTATCTCTTCCTTTTTTAAACAATAGAATTTTTTATTTTGTTTCTTAGCCTTCTCACCATCATTGCTGTATTACATGTCGATTATTCACACCTGTATCACCTCTCGATTATTCACACCTGTCTTCCACCTCTTTTTATTGCTGTAGTTGTCCCTGATGTGTAGCATTAGCTATTACTAATTACATTTTGCCTATCTTACTTCCGATGAAATGGTCCGACGATGTGACATTTACAGCTTGTTTGAATTTATATATAATACACCAAAGCTGTTGCCTTATCATTTACATCTGTTTTTATTATGTGCATTATTGCAATAACCAATCACCACATTGTCGAAACAGCTGTAAAGATCCATACATCATTTTCTCTTAATTTCTCAGGTGACCTCATTATAAATCATTTGGTACCATTTATAACGGCTTGCCTATCGAATATATATACATGTGTGTGTATGTGTCTGTGGGTGTATGTGTGCGCATATGTGTGTAAAAAAGGAGGCCAGAGGGGGAATTAAGTAGATAAAGAATTTAAAAAATGGAATTTGTTAAAATAATTACGTTTCTTTATTCTTGATCTACTGAAACCTCGTATTTCCTCCAATTTGGGTGCGTATGCATATATGTACAGATATATGTGAATGAATACATGTCCATGCATGTTTGTGTTTCTCTGCGTGTATGTATAAGGTCCTGTGTCTTTGTGTGTGTGTGCGTGTACGTTTTTATGTGCGTATATGTATGTACATGTGCTACGTCTCTTTATATATGTTTATGTAAGGGTATATATATATATATTTGTGTGTCTGTGTAGGTGTGTGTTCGTGTTTGTATGTATGCATGCTTGTAATGCAACAATCCCAATTTTAATAGTGAATAACACACTCTAATATATATATATATATGTACTTGCATACACATGTATATACGTATATTTACAAATGAATGTTATACAAGTGCACACAAGTGCATATTGTCATACACGTCCACACATGTATAATTGCACATAATTATACGAATGCACAGAGCAAGGATCCTTATCAAAATGATACTAAGCAGCTATTTGCTCAGCTATCAGCTCTGTAGCTATACATGCTGTCAGAGAGACTCGGAGACATATGGAGACATCAGCGCCAATAATAATAATAATAATAATAATAATAATAATAATAATAATAATAATAATAATAATAATAATAATAATAATAATAATAATAATAATAATCTGTTGTCCAGTTACATCTAACCAGGTTCCTTTCTTTTAACTTTTTCTCCGCAATAACAATCGCATACAACGCATATTTTGTCGCGATTCCTCCAAGGATCAATGGAGACGTTAAGCTTACACTGGTCGATATTTCCCATTCTATTTCCTTTTTTCTTCATTTCTCCTCATTCTGTGATGAAGGTTCAACATTTAATATTTTCTGGTTAATTTTGTTGCATTTTACCTTTGCCTTTCAATTATTCCTCCTTTTTGTTTTCTTTCTCCAATAACTGAGTTGCAGAAATTCCAGATTTTTTTTTGTTTTGTTCTCCATGTTTACGCTTCCATTTGACAATGAAGAAAACAAAATAAAGCAAAATACAAAACATAAATCATTGGAGCTATCTGTATAACAATCGGTCGCCTCTCGTTTTCCCATTCTACTCATTGGCTTGGCTGAATCATTACAACATCGGACAGAATATCCTGCAGCGTTTGCTTCTATCTTTCTGTACTGATTTCAAATCCTACCAAAAACACAATTTGCCTTTCATCAATCGGCAGTTTGTAAAATATGGATCAGTGGAACACGAGGTGCTATGTAATCGGTGAACCCCTGTCCTCAAAGCTGCTGCCCTTGGGTCTACATCAGCATCAGATAAGATGAAGCCATTCATCAATTCTTTTCAACTACGTATGATGATACAAGTCTTGTAGAATGTTTTACACGTAATTATTTATGTGTAATGGGATTCGAAGTGGAGCGGTAGAGAAACAAATGTCAGCGCTATTAAAAGTATACTGACAGAGACAGACACAGGTGATAATAATAATAACAACAACAATAATAATAATAATAATAATAATAATAATAATAATAATAATAATAATAATAATAATAATAATAATAAGAAGAAGAAGAAGAAGAAGAAGAAGAAAACTTGCCATCCAGTTACATTTGACTCAGTTCTCTTTAACTTGTTTTCCACAATATTAATCCATATCTACCTTTGCCTTATACATGTGTGTGTATGTGTGTGCGCGTGTGTATGTATGTGTGTGTGTGTGTGTGTGTGTGTGTGTGTGTGTGTTTGCATGTAAGCACATGTATGTATGTGTGATTCTCAAAGAATGAAAAATGTACTCAATCCAATTAGTAGATTTCATACCCGAATCAGAATCTAATTAAAAGCTCATCGTTTCCCTTCTTTGCAACAGGACGAGAAATCTCAGAGTCGTGATGAATGAACACCCCAGACTCGATTAAATAAATATAAAGTATATACCTAAAGTATTTATCCCATGAGAGTATAAGACGATGAGTTGGAAAGCAGTGGTATCCGATTGTCTTCTTTATTTAACGTTAAACTGTTTATTTTTCTACTCAATATTGAAAACCCAAGTTAAAATTAAATGCTCAACTTCAACAAATTATACCTTTCGTCAGTCTGCTTGCGTTTTAGCATGTCTTATTCAGTCTAGCTCTGTGCAATGTCTTTATAGCATATTGTACTGCATTCAACGAAGATTTACACTTCTAAGAATAATTCAGTTTATGCTTATCTCTTGAGTTTTATGTATCATAACCAAACTGTGTATATTTACAGCCTATTTATTGTTCTGTGTATATTCATTGCAAGTTATTGAATCTGATGCGCAACGTTCTAAAACTTGATTAATTTCCAACAGTTTGTTATTTCGTACCTAATCCTTGGCAATCAAAATATTTCTCTTTCCATTTCATTTTCTTCTGCCTGATGATCTTCAAAATATTTTAAAAACAAATGAATATGTGTGTGTGGTGTAGAATTAAGAAGTGGATACAATTCGTTATCCTCTCTCGTGTTCTCTTTTTTCAAAGTTCTTCCCTGCGGTAAATGTCTAAAATATTTCCTCTTCGCTATTTAAACAGGATGAGATTTTCAATCTGAATTAAGAATTTTAAATGCATAAAGTCGGCCAACATTTCTCCTGTCAGTGGACGTAAATAGAGTTGTAGCCTAATTAGCTGCCGTAATCTTTGGTTTGATGTAATTATAAACTGGATTAAAACCCTGAATTAAATATCAAAATGCTGAAAACAGAGGAAAATAATTTTAAAATGTCCTGCCTTGAGGATAAAAAGCAGGAATTCTTTCAAAGATTCATCTAATTCTTTTGGTTGATCACTTAATATAATTCGGTCTAGCAACTGTACAGAAATTTGATTACTACATGCAAAACTCAAATATCATCGTCAACATCATGAACATTATCATTAACAGCAGCAACCCCTGGATATTTCTTCTACGAGCCCTAGATTTCATGGAGCTGGTTACTCGGTTTCCATAACATACAAGTCAACAAAATGATAAAAACACCCAGTTCATCACTTGGGCAACATGTTTTTAAAGAATTTTACTCATTCAAACAAAAGATATAAGTGTTTTGCTCAAGAATACAACACCCCGTCTAGGAATTGAAATCACAATCGCTGGATCTTGAGTGCCCTAACCACCAGTGCATGCGCCTTTATATAT
>NC_068997.1:54363848-54365975 GCF_001194135.2 Octopus bimaculoides | reverse complement strand
TATATATATGTATATATATATATATATATGTATATATATATGTATATATATATATATGTATATATATGTGTGTGTGCTTACACACATGCAAACACACCTACATACATAGAGGCTAGGACCCAACCCTTAGCCACAATAGATACATGCATCCAAACATACACATACACATGCACACACACACACACACACAACATACACACACGTAGATATGTAATATTTAAATTTTTCTCCTAAAATATCTGGAATTATATTCTGAAAAAGTAAAATACGATAACATTCACTAGAATTTATATAAGAATATCACAAAGCAATAGAATCATGTAGTCCTCTTTTTTTTTCTTTACAAAATAATTATAATTTCTCCAAAAATCTGAGACGCCGAAAAATTACAAAGCATTACCAATTGGGAAATTTTCTATATTGGTCAGTCTGGTTTCCACGCATTTCTAGCAGACACGAGAAGAATTATTCTGCAAATAAAAAATATATAAAAAATATTCAAAATCATTTATGATATATTGTATTTTCATATATTGTATAAAAATACAATAATTTTCGGTAGAAACAGATATTTTTTTTTTGGTGGGTTAAAAAAATAAAGAAAATTATTTGGAAAGAAAATTTTGCGTAAATCATGAACAGATTTCAACAATGGCCGTGATATTATCTCATATTATCAACAGGAAACTAGTTTTCTGCTAAATTTAACAAACATAACAAAGAATTCAAGAGGAAACGAAGTTCTATCTTTACAAAAATCTTTAGTTTTGACTGGCTAAAACTTCATAATTCAAACAATTGAAAACCGTTCGTTCTTTCATTTTCAGAAAATAGAAAAAATATAAATAAATAATATAAAATGCAAATAAATAATAAAACGTAAAAAAAAAAAAATTAGAACAAAAATTATAAACAATTTTCCTGGATATCGATTTTATGAAATATTTTTTCGGTTTTGTGAAGAGAAATTGAAAACAGTATCACCAGCCTATTGTGTTGATCCAGCAGTCGCTTCACAGGCGAGGTTTCAGTCGTGACCATGCCATCGTTCTTTATCAAGGACGAAATCTTTGACGGTAGTGTCTTAAAAGCAGAACACGAGATAATGTACTCCTTGATATAGAATGTCCACAATGAAACGTTATCGTCGTGGTTGGAAAGTTTTTGATCAACACGACCTGTCTAACAACAACAGCAATTATAATAATGAGGTTCAAACGTGAACATTGTCTATGGGGTAGTACCGACCGATCAGCTTCAATATTTGTCAGGGTTAATTTCATGATCAACTCTAGGTGAAAATGGAAGGCAAAACCGGCTGCGGATTCATTCGAAAACGAGCTTAAAGTCATACAACTAAATCGTCACACATCCTTTTGTCAGTAATTCAAACGGTTTTGTCAGTCTTTTATTCCATCAATTAGTTTTTTAACATTAGCAAAAACCCCAAGTTGGGGAGAATTATAGCAGATAAAAACCAGCCTCAATATTTGACAAGTGCCTTAGGGAGTCGATCTTCGAACTACGAAAATCAATGGAGCCTGTCACAATATTTTAAAAAAGAACATAAATTGACGAAAGTAAATTATTTCTGAGTACCATGAAATAGAAGATATTAACAAACATAAACAGTCACTGTTAGCACTGTATTGTCTGTATGTTCCTTGAAGTTAAGTGTTCCTTCACTTACACTGGCCACAGCAGTCAAAACTCGGATATAGGTGAGGTTCTCCAGCATCACATCAGAGTAATAGCGGAAGCAAATAAAAGACTAAAAGGATCATTATTATTGAAATAATAGATATGACCAAGTTTCAGGAAATTTTGAGATCTAAGAGTGGATGCACAATGGTAAAGGAATCCAAAGAAAGGAAGAAATATTTTGGATTGGAATATACATAAACAGATACGTACGTATGTACATACATACATTCACCCCACCCCCATATATATATATATATATATGATTGACCGTTGACTGAACACTATTCAATTTTTTTTCTCCGTGTTTTTCTCCTTGTCTCCGTATTCTTTTTGTTGAAGAGCGTAGCTCGAAACGTCAAAGACTTTCCGTATTCCCGAGCGTCATACTAATATATACTTTTGTTATTTACACCACCTGTCCTC
>NC_068997.1:54359021-54359596 GCF_001194135.2 Octopus bimaculoides | reverse complement strand
TATATATATATATATATATGTATGTATATATATATATATTTATATATATACGTATGTACGTGTGTATGTATGTATAAGCATATGCAGAAATACGCTCATGACCTCCATCTCACAATCAATATATGCAAATTGCAATATATATGTAAAATGTGTACAGATGTATATATGTGTATCGACACACCGCAGCCACACATTTGTATAATGGGCCGTCGATGCATCATAGGTGCATTATAAATATATGCATAAATTCCAGCAGATGAATAATGGACGGACGAACAAGAATGACACGGAGGTCATTAAGTATGGATCCAGGTCGTAATGAATTGAAGAAGAATATCGTCTGAGATGTCAGTTGTTTCAGCGGTCGGCCAGGAAATATTCAGAGATCACGACGACGACGATGACAACAACAACACCAACAACATCATCTACAACAACAACAACTTCTACGACAACGTTAACTACAGTATATACCAATCATTATAACACAAACACACACAAACATATATACATCTCACGCGTAGCTACACATATACACATATTCACACGCACATACACACAATGATATATATATA
>NC_068997.1:54344163-54356663 GCF_001194135.2 Octopus bimaculoides | reverse complement strand
TCCTGCGTGATAGAAGAAGAATCCCCAGATGTAATTAAGATGTGCAATGCAAGAGTATATTGTTTATTTCTAGCTAAATATAGACAGTAATTGAACATCAATGGAATTCGATTAAATATCGATATTTGCTTAGAGAAAATACACCACGTTTTTGAGTTCTTAACGATACGTATAGTGTGACAAGGAGGCTGCTGTTCCATCCATAACGGCTGTGTTTAAATCAAATAGATTTTGATTGTGTTGAAATGAAATTTGGCAAAAATATATATCCAATCCTTAAATTGCATCTTTTCTAGTTTCAGCGGAGTAAAAACGTGATAAGTTGTTTAGCGGGAAATATCAGAGGAAGAAATTATATGAAGTGAATTTAGATTCACTTGTTAAACCTTGTTAGAAGAGATTTATAAATGGGTATATATGTTTATGGCTTCGTGTATTACTGTGTATGTGTGTGTGTGTAATTATATATATATATGCATGTGCGTATGGATGAAAAATCATAGTGGTGAATATACGTGTTTATACGTATGTTTATATGTATATATGAATGTGCATGTCTGCTTACGTGTAGGTGTGTATGTGCATACGTGTTGGTAATATTTACCTGCTTTCGACTGTGTATATATCATATTTACGAATATACATAACTATATACATACCTACCTACCTACATACATACACACACACACATACATATATATATATATATATATATATATATATATATATATATATATATATATATATATATATATATATATATATATATGTATGTATATAAACGTAATGTATGTATATATATATATATATATATATACATGTATGTATATATGCATGTATGTATGCATGTATATATATGTAGGTGTTTGTATGTTTGTGTATGTATACGAATGTGGCATTATCTACACATAACAGTCTTGGAGGTTGATTTGCAGGCGAAATAATATCAGCGTCACAATAGGAATTTGTAAAGAAAACTTAACATATTTGCTCCAACTTTACTAGTCTGTTTCTATAGAATGGCCGCCCTATAATGGGAAATCTATGGACCAAACATAAATGCTGTTTTTATTATATTACATCCACAATCAAAAAGAGAACATTTATAGATTTATGTCTCCTCCTCTGGGACTATGAGATTTTCTTTTAGTCGTTTCTAGAAATTATCCTGTTTGGCTGCGAAGAAATAATACATGATTGTGTTGGAAGCATCAGTAAAGAAACGGTGCCATCTTGGAAGTAATTAAATATTTGGCTACGTCTTTCAATGAAATGGTTTCATTGAACAATGGCTATTCTACTTACTAATAGTAATTCTGTAAAGAACCCCTGCAAATTCCCTTTGTGCTTCATTTAAAGCAATACCAGTGGAAAACGATATAGATTTATTGGAATTAAAATGTTATGAAGATCTTTGGTTCCTTGTTTGTTCTAAACACAAGGCACTGATTTTCTAAAGTATGGAAGTACATACTTAAGAATGTCAGACGATTTTCAATAGGGAAGAAATTACAGACCAACAAATAAAATGGTTGGCGGAAAGCAATATGGAGACGCCTCTCAGGAAAATTGCCCAAACAAATCGATATTCAAACTCGACGCAAGATTTATTTCTTCAGCAGTTTTTCTCATTCTCCTAAAATGAACCACATTAATTTTCGCCTGCATCCTTCTCTGGTTATTCAATAGAAAACTTTTCTTTGTATTTATAAACAACGGAACAACCATGCGATGATTTGCATCTCGAAAAAATTTCACAAATTGTAGACTAATAATTTTAAAATCAATCTTATATAAATTCATGCTGACGATATTGCTTTTTGTTATATTTTTTTCGGCTTATCGATATTTTGCTCTATAATTCAGTATGTAATCTTTAAAGGAAAAGCCCCTCACCATTATCTACTGTAAACGTCTAATTAAGGTTGTCATTAAAATCTAGTATGTTTGTATTTAATACAGTTTAGTACGTCTACGGTATTTACACTCTATGGAGAAAATGATACACGCATACTAACTACTTAAGGACGAACTTCCCCTGGCATCCAAGAGAATAGTTTTTCTGTTGTCAGTTTATTATTAAATTACTATTCCACCTAATATTTATTCTATAAAATCTTATATTTTCTCTTATCAGTCGATATGTTTATCTCTACTTCCAGCGCTCTAAGGATGACCTCAAATAAGATCGAAATATACACAGAGTTATCATTGTACTGTAGCATACTAGAATCATTCTCGACTCGATTCTGTTCTGTTCTAAACTAAATCTAATAATATATATAAATCCAAATAAAGATTGCTTCCTACCTAACATCATTAAAATTACTCTTTTAGATAATTCTTTTCTTCATTAAAACAAACCATTTAATTTTAATTAGTAAAAATGTTTTACTTCACTAAATCAAATATATTAGCGCTCAATATGCCAACAATTATGTGGTAGACAACCACATGTATAATTTTAAACCCTTCTACCTGTTAAAGAAAGAAATGAAATGGCAACGTAATTACAGCTTTGATATTATTTTCGAAGAATCGTTTTGTATTAAAATAAAGAATCACAGAGAATGGCTTTATCATTTAAAAAGAGATATTTCTCATAATTTGTTTGAGGAAAATCTTAAATAAAATATGATAAGTTCAAGACGTCGAAGTAATCCTAGGGACAGCGACGAGGCAGTTGCTCGCTATCGCAAAACAGGAGTCCCAGGAATGCTGCCGTAAATGCACATGGCGCAGGATGAGGCTTGTGAAGGCGACTACTCTAACGGAGGCTGCATGACCAATTGATAAGTGTTGTAGTTTTCTCTTTATAGCAGCAGCCCCAATACTCTTTGATCAGATCTTCAATATATGTGTAGACCACAATTTGTGTGTGTGCGGAGTGGGGGTGGGGTTCTTTGCTCCTGCACAAACATGGTATTGTTCAGTCGTTCACACCAGAAAGACTTCAAACATCAGTCAAACTCTCCTCCATAATATTTCAGATACCGGAATTTGATAGAAATCCTTCGGTGTTTTTTTTGTTTTTTTAATTATTCCTGTCTTCTACGGCACGGCTTCTTGGGAATTATTCCACGGCACGGCTTCTTGAGAAAACCACTTTTATCCCAGTCTAGAGTACTCTTCTGCCACACCTGGTCTAATTTACGAGACAATTTCCTCTTTAATACAGTATTTGTAGCAAATAATACACAGCAATATTCTCTCTTACTTTTCATTAATAAACTGGAATGAAAATATTTTTTATTTCCTCTTTCCAGCTGTATGTTTTAATAATATCCAACGAAATATCTAAATACTTTACAAGGGACTCACTATTAACTGATGTGATTTCATATCAACACTCAAACTATTCCCTCTTATTAAATATTCCATTAATTTCCTTTTCATCGCAGGTCACCATACGCACTTGATGTTTGCTATTTTCTTTTTTCACTGTCTAAATAATAATTCATTTCTCTGCAATTAAGCTACTGAACCAAAATATTAAATGGCGTTAGAAATTGCTGTGTAATTATTATTATTATTATTATTATTGTTGTTGTTGTTGTTGTTGTTGTTGTTGTTGTTGTTATTCATATTTCATTCCATGTTTCTGTTTGCTATAATTCACTGAAATTGTTATTAATTTTCACAGTCTTAATGTACATATGTTGGCACCGTTCTTTAGTTTCATAAATTGATTATCGTGTACCAATTTGGTTCCTTTCTCAACCGATTTCATCTTCGCAATTAATTATTTGCTCAACACAAACTTGTGTACGCAAAGCAACAGTAACAGCACACAACAACAATGACAGTAGAAGTAAGTACAATGACAATAACATCATCAACAACAACAACAACAACAACAACAACAACAATAACAACAACAACAACAATAACAACTACTATAGCAAGAACAGCAACGACTTTAACACTAACACCGAAAATGAAAATGTATAAATATGAATAGTATTTAGAAAAGTATGTCTCCCATCCAACCATATTTCAATAAAATAAATATGATAACAATAGGTCTGAAATTATTATAATCATGATGTTATTCTGAGCAGACATTTATGTCTAAAAATAAGGAGTCCCAAGAATGGTTTCACTTTTTGGAAATGTTTCCCAGAATATTTTCTCATTATTTACCTCACGAAACCCAGGTGTGAGTTAATTACTCAAAAAGTACTTAATGTAATTGATTTCAAAAAAGCTAATAGCAATTTTAAAATAATTATATAATAAATGACACAATATTGATTAATGGTTAATTATTATTAAAGGACATCGGGAGACTGCTGTCAATGTATTTCAGTATTGTTAAGCCTCCTTAGTGAATTGATGCTACCGTACTAATCGAAATCATGATGAAATAGTTAACTAATTAGATGTAAAATGTCGTATGCAAGTAGCTGTGAATAATTAGCATATTCAAAAGCCATGGGTCAATGAAAGAAATGTCTCAGTGATGCCATCTGCATGAGACACAATAGTTAAGCTTATGTAGTTACTAGTTTATATAATTAATATCAAATCACTTCATCCATTACTTAAGATTTCAATCTATTCAAGGAGATTATGAGTTCTGTTGTCGCTGTTTTTGTTGTTGTTGTTGTTGTTGTTGGTTGCGGTGTTTGATCATTGACTAAAGTGACTAATGATCAAAGACTTTGAGATTGCCATCATACAATCTTTTGAAACATAGAATATGTCTAGGAATGACAACATTATCCTTGATAAATGCATTTTCTCCTTTTGAAGACAGTATGGTTTCGTGTTCAGTGAGATATGGCTGCTATTTCTAGGAGGTCGAACTTCTACGCAGATACTCGTTTGGTCGCTTAAGAGATTAATCCGTTGTGCTTTGTGGTAAGAGACCTTATCATGAACCTTTCTACGTAAGAGAGAGATCTTTAAGACAAGCCTGATTATGATTGATTAAATGATCAAAGAGAGACACAGCTAAAGGGAAATCAAAGCAACTATATGTGATATCTTCTACTTTATTCTTCCGGTACAGCAGAATAGAAGGAAATTCATCTTGTGTAATAATTAAATGTTATTTCTCTTTAAAAGTTCCCACAAAGGATGAAAAACAAATAGAAGTCTGATCAATATGTGTTCCTACTTTTTTTTGTTCGAAAGAATTAAGAAACATTTACAATAAAGTAGAATAAGACACTAATTTGGCTACGGATTTGGTAGGAATAATGTAATAGAAAGCCGCCAATTTCATGCATAACCAACTACAGATTTCATTTGGTTTGTTCTTATAGCTGCAGGAAAAAATGTCGTCTGCGATGTTTGCTGAGTCACAAATAATGACAGAAAGAAGGAAAAAAATAAAGCAAGTAATAATGAAAATAATACGAATGATAATAACGATGATGATAAAAGTTGTAGTAGTAGTAGCAGTAGTAGTAGTAGTAGTAGTAGTAGTAGTAGTAGTAGTAGTAGTAGTAGTAGTAGTAGTAGTAGTAGAAACTGACCATACTGTTGAAGCAAAGAGACTAAATATGATCGTAGAGGATACAAAAAGGCCAACAGAAAGAGCAAGATCATAGACACTTTGCAATACAATGTGATAATGGTCTGGGTATGAAAGAAATTGACAAAAATAAGAAATTTTTACCAGAGCGATGAAGTGGTTGTGGAAAAAGACATTGACATTGTTCCAGTGGTAATTGGTGCAATTTACACAAAACCCAAACTGCTTGGATATTGGAAGAGATTATGGATCTGCAGGAAGGTGTCAGCCTATTCTCTGCAGGAATCCTAAGGAATATTCATGTGCTTTATCACTAAATTGCAGAATAATATTCCTACTAAATTAACAATACTAATAGTAATAATAATTCATTCTAAAAGAGGCACCAGGCCTGAAATTTTAGAGTAGGTGTCAAGTCGATTAGATCCACTCCAGTCGGCGGAATTTGAACTCAGAACGAAAAGACAGACGAAATGCTATTCAACATTTTGCTCGGCGTTTTAACGATTCAGCAAGCACACAGGCTGAGCTCGGTAGTAGTAGTAATAATAATAATAATAATAATAATAATAATAATAATAATAATAATAATAATAATAATATCAGTCCAAAGCAAAAAAGATAATATTTGAACCCATTAACGCCTCTAATATTCAAATTATTTTAACAAGCTTTATTTATATTAACTAACTCTATTGGCAAATGTAATACATAGAACCATCATTGGTCATAAACGCTACGGAGAAACTATTATAAACTATCTTTTTTGTGGATGGTTTGTATCATATCTACGGAAGACTTTTCTCAGTTGACAAGCATACGAAGACTTGCAAATGGCGTTAGAGATAAGTGACAAAGGTTCTAGAAGAGGTTGATTTACTAAAACTGAGTATATTAAATTAAAGTGTGACACCAGGGAATTACATTAGAGATGTGCATAAAAACAGTTTGGAGTTGGTTGTGGAAATGATTAAGATATAATACTAAGAAATGAAGAATAAAAGGAAAAAAATATTACAATGGGAAAGTTCTACTAACATTAAAAATACTGAACTGAATGCTAGAAATGAGACAATTGGTATAAATATAGTGGATTAAAGTATCCTTGTTATAAACAATAGCTTACATAACCGGAAGTTAAGTGAATTGAAGAAGTTACACAGAAAAGTTTGGAAACGACGGAGATTGTTCTGAAACCGATATCACAAAGCTAATATAAATATAAAATACTTATTCCATTGAGACTGTGCCTTATCCAAATAAAAATTATTAGTCACATTTAGTTCCTCTGTGATTATGATAACAAACGGACAAGCTTCCGGGTTTAACATTGATGAATTTCGAAGCAGTTTCCAGATTTATATTTATTATACTAAAACCTCCAATGTAAATGTTGTAAGCAAGTTTTCCGGAAGACCTTCTAACGAGGATTCTATAATTTTGGCTCTATATTATTTCAAATAGACTTAGTGTTGCAGCTGAAAGTTCACACTAATCTGAGCTCCAACAATTGGTTTAATTACATTTGCCAAAGCTTTGTAAAGGCATGATTGTCACCACATCCAAATTAATAGTTGACCTAACTCAGTAGATTTATGCTTAGGCGAGAAATATTTTTTTACTCAGATAGACGCTGTCCAAACGTTACACGATCAAATAACTTCTGTGTCAGCTGTGGGTTAATAAACTGATTAAAAAAGCGAAACCAAATTAAACAAAAGAAATTAAACGGTGTGATAAAATAAGCGAGCGAGAAAGAGAGACAGACAGACAGAGACAGAGAAAAAGAAAGACAGGGAAAAAGAGAGGGTGGTAGAGGGAGATACAGAGGAAAGGAGATAGAGAGGGAGATAGAACGGAAGGAGAGAATGAGGGGCAGAAAGAGGTTTCATTCATAAAAGACCGAAGTATCGATTGGGATGACGGCAGTGTTAAGATACAACCAGACATTTTGAATACATCCCCTCCTTTATACACCGACTGGAAATTACATAGGTTAAGGTGATATACCATTGTAAATTGAATGCGACAATTTTATTCAAGTAAGTTTCTAAATTTCTAGTATGTAGCAAGTTGTTGTGAGTAAATTATTCAGACAGCAAACTGATAGCATCTCCATAAAACCAATTAGAAAAGGAAAAATGCTGAGCAACGAAGAAGACGAAAAAATAGAAACGAGATGTTTTGAAATACAGTCAATTAGCAAAGAAAATGTAGTGAGTTTTAATGAGAAAGGAAGCAATTAGATCGCCAATGTAATATTTTTGAAATATTCTTAACACACATTTTAGTAGCAATTTAAATAACAAGTCTAGACTGATGTCTTAGTAAAGTACGTGATTTTTAGGCAAGATAAGCACAATTACCGATTCATTTCGTGGATTGGTTAAAACACATCAACAGAGAAACAGAAGCACTACCAAAATACCGATTCGGGCGTTTCACAGAAAAAAAAATATGAACAAGCGTAGAAATAAACATCCATATTAACACCTTGTTGAATTCATTATTTGTTAGTTACTGACTCAAAGGAAGAATAAATATCACCTGTTATTTTTAAAGATGCTATTTAGGGTATATTGCTTTAGTTTCAAGGTAAAATAAGGGAAGCAAAATCTTCTTGGCACCAAGAAAATTATATCCACACACCCAACAGATTTATACCATTATTTCCAAGAAGCATCTAGTTTTTGATTCTGTAGAAAAGCCAGTCGAATGACATAAGACATTATCTTAACGTTTTCTGATTACAAAACCGACTTTTGAAATAACAATCTTCGATAACTTTCTAGCGAACTTTTAGTTGCTTAAGCTTTTCACAGGAGGAATTAATAGAGATTGGTTGCTAATCCTTCAGTTTATTACTAATCTACAACTGCCATAACTGAATATTATGCTTACATAAACACGATCCTTCTAAGCAAGGATTAAACGGGACACGTATAAGATTAAAACTAACATCGCCTATTTGAAATTTATCTATTCTGTGTCATAAACGAGAGATTATGTTAAAATGCTATGGTTGAACACTATACATGTGCTCCTTAGTTTGAACGGTACCAGTTTCAATATCACCACATTTTTCAGTGAACCATTCTATCGGATAAAATAATAATAATAATAATAATAATAATAATAATAATAATAATAATAATAATAATAATATTCGAAATAATAATTTCGAAGAGGCTGAGTGAGTGATTAGAGCATCCTTTGTTGCTTTGGTGTATTTCGTAAGTTGCGTGGAATATGGTTCAAGTAGGCATTCAGTTGCAGAGAAATGTTCCCTTGTAGTTAACCTTGTTTTAATCTCATACTTGAAAGAAAGAGAAGCATACAACCCTTAATGAGCAGACAACATAGCAGTTACACCGAAACCACTACTACTACTACTTGTACCACCACCACTGATACTTCCACCGTCGCCGTCACCATCACGCAACCGGTCTCACCTCCACTGCTACCACAACGCCTTGACCACTGCAGACGCCACTACCACCACCTGCCATATTGTGTATCGGTGCCAGAGTACGACCATCAATAAGCGTAGAAACTTCCAGTCACGAGAACTGGTTAAATGACTAAATATCATTGTGCACATACAGAGGTGTGGAAGTATGTCGGGTCCCGAGGTTGGTAGGGAGAATTTAAAGGTGGTTGTGTTGAACGAGGACGCTGTGATATATTTAAAGAGCCATTAATACACTCACAGATGTAATTCAATGTAGCTTCCAATGAAAACTTTGATATCGTTATTATAATGAAGTTACAACATGGCTGCCGTTAGTTAACGCTAAATGTTACTGCAATCGCTGAAACCAACACAAGATTCTCTTTGGCGTTTGGTTCATTACTGCCAGATATCTTCCTGCACTAACATGCCACGAGCATGTTTATATTAATCAATCTCTTTATTCCATTCTCTGTAGCTTTAAGTCTTTAATTTTCTCTTCTCGTATCATATCGTTGACTCTCTAATAAGTGGTCGCTATCTCAGACAGAAAACGCTATACATAAATCACCACACACACACACACACACACACACACACACACACACGCACACACATACACACACACACATGCGGATGCATTGAACACGCACGAAGAAATCGAACAAGCATGCATGTAAACTCAAAATGCCTAGCAATGCTGACTATATATATATATGTGTGTGTGTGTGTGTGTGTGTGTGTGTCTGTGTGCATGTATATATAAATATATTTGTATGCATATATATATATATATATATATACAGATACATATATATATATACATACATATATAAATATATACATATACATATACATATACACATACATACATACATACATACATACATACATATATATATATATATATATATATATATATATATCCATATGTACTTACACAGACACGCACGCGCATTGTATTATCGGTAAAACAGTCGCTTCAACACAGCTATTTTGATCATACTGGGGCAATGACTGCAAAAATTTGGTCCATATTTATTCACTGGTCCATATTTTTTTAAGAGAAATAAAAGGCAAAGCTGAGCTAATCATGATTTGAGTTCGACGCACAGAGGGCTCTGATCAAAAATCTGTCGGTTCCTTTCGTATCTTTTTACTGCTTTGTACATTTAAGGTATTTTTAAGTTTCATTGCAATTACATACTGATAAGCTTTGCTAAATATATCGATTGGAGACACTCCTTAATCGATATCTCCATCGAACTGAATTCCCCAATCTTATTAACACCACTACAGTATTCCCAGTTTTAATGACCCACTGACATTATTACTATTAACGAATTTCCTTCAGCAACATGGCTGCTCGTGCGGCTGTGCTGTTCAGAAGATCACTTCGTTCACGTGAGCATCTTTATAGAGAGAAGTCTATTGTGCCAGGTGTGTCATTCTCTATAAAATGGTAGGGTGCAGTTTGAACAAGGTAAGGTGTAGTTTGCTGCTATGTCTAGCAAGTCAAATGCCTGCACTTTTATAGAGAATCACCTGTAAAATATTGCATTAAAAGATCCAATATATACGTTCGCTTTTCTAAATAATTGGATGAGATATTAGAAAAATTGGGATCGTACAATCAAAATACAAAACAAAGCCACACATCTGTAATTTCTAACTTTCCTGCTGCCAAGGTCCTTTATATTTAAATAAAAGTTTTCAAAGGGCCTTATGATTTTCAAAGTCTTGTGTACCCAACGAAATCGAACACAGCTGAGAGGTCACAAAAAAGTCAGCGTACCTGAGGTTACAAACTGCAAACATAGAGTTCTATATTTAAAAGATGAGGAATTATGTACATTATTTACATTTTGACGGATATTTGCCCACAGCATATAGCATAATGGTTAAGAGCGTGGGCTACTAAACCCAAGATTTCGAGTTCGATTCCAGGCAGGGACCTGAATAATAATAATAATAATAATAATAATAATAATAATAATAACAATAATAATAATAACGATAACATTGAAAAATACCTTAGGAATGAGAACCCAGGTTCGAAATTTCCCCAAGACACCTGATGAAGAAAATTTGTGTTAACAACAAACAAGATGAGGATAAATATCCGTCAAATGTAAATAATGTAAATAATGTGCAAACATAGATACTCACACTGTTGATTCGTACTGGAGAAGAAGGAGGTGGGACGAGTGCACCGTACAGTGATTCGAAATTGCGTTAGTTATATTCACTTGAACATAGTTTAATCATGCATACGTTATATATGTACGCATGTTTGTATATGTTTATACACATATGTATGTATATATATATATATATATATATATATATATATATATATATATAAATGTGTGTGTGTGTGTGTGTAAATGTGTGTGTGTGTGTGTAGCCATAGATGAATGTAGACACTTGTTACTTTCCATCAACACGGTTTTAAACGCGAATACTCAATAACATCGATATATCTTTTGTATTTACACACACAAACTCACACATGCACACAGGCTTGGACACTCACATGCATATATATATATGTATATATATATATATATATATATATATATATATATATATATATATATATATATATATATACACATACACACACACATATATATACGTACATATAAACATATACATATATACACATATACACATATGTATGTTCATAGATACAAATTATTTGACAATGATTGATACAGTCTCTGGGATTTAATTTGTCAACGCGATTGCTTTTTCAAAAATTGCTTTTATTCAATTTGCGACGACCAACAATCTTTATATTAATTATTATTATTATTATTATTATTATTATTATTATTATTATTATTATTATTATTATTATTATTATCATTATTATTATTATTATTATTACTATTATTATTTTAAGACTGAGTTTTTTTTCCAGCTCCTATAAAGGCCAGGCGGGAATATATAATAGACGCTCATTGATAACACGCAAATTATTGAGAGACAAGATTTGAATATAAAATTGAAAGCAAGTCACCATTAAATATTTCCATTTCCTCACTAAGTCGAAAAATGATAAACCACCATACCAACAACAACAACAAACAACACACATATTTTCAAAAATAACAAAACGCAATATGTGTGTGTATGTGTGTTTGCATGTGATTGTGAGTGCATATGCACCAGTGTATGTATGTGAAACAAACGCCATATTATTTTGCTAAAAGATATCAAAAATACATTAAATTTTCCAACATCATTACGAATTATTACATTTTTTGCTTGTGCATGTTATTATTATTATCAATTATTACTATTATTATTATTATTATTATCCTCATCATCATCAGTAGCACTATTTTCTCTTGGGTTCGTTGTTTTTTTTCTTTTATTATTTAATGCTTAGTTGCTTTATCTTTCCGACCAAAATATTTATGATGCGCCATTTTTAAAAGAATATACTAAAACAAACAAACAAATAAATAGATAACAAAATAAATATAACACCATACGAATAAAAAACAAAACTAAAGATTACAAGCGAAACATAAGGAAACGACACACCTCCTCCATTTA
>NC_068997.1:54342964-54343706 GCF_001194135.2 Octopus bimaculoides | reverse complement strand
TATATATGTATATACATATATATATATATATATTTATATATATATATATATATATATACATATATATGAATATATATATAAATATGTATATACATAGCTAAGTAAATATAGGTATATACGAATACGAATATAATTATATATATGTGTGTGTGAGTGTGTGTGTGTGTGTGTGCCTACATACATGGACACACCCACACTCTCTCTCACATACACACTTATACATGCATGCACACACGTGTGTAAGGCCCATAGCTATATGAATTCCGATCGTCGAAGATGATGAAATCTGTCATGTTGTGGTCTGCGCAGGTAATTTTACATAAAATTAAAACCTTTCATTGCTAGGAATGATCAGAAATAATCCAGATTTATAATGAATCTGTAGACAATAAGGACCAGAGTATATATACATAAAACAACGCGGAATTCCGGATACGTTACCTTCCCTGCTAGAAGAAGCAGCAAGAAACACATATGACATATGTCATATGAGTAATAAAAATTAAAAAGGACCCTCGATCACTAAATGTCCTTCTTAATTTCTATTACTGATATGACATAATATTTCACATGTGTTTGTTTATTGTTTTTATTGTTTCTCTTGAAAAATAAACAGGTAAATAATACAATGTCTGCAAGTTGATGAGTACCACATGTTCCCTTCCATTTTCTTATCGCTATATAAATAAATAAATATATATATATATATATATATATATAAAGTGAGAGAGTTAGGGGTTGG
>NC_068997.1:54342549-54342954 GCF_001194135.2 Octopus bimaculoides | reverse complement strand
TATATATATATATATATATATATATATATAAAGTGAGAGAGTTAGGGGTTGGGGGTTCAACCCACTAAGGGTATACTGCTGGGAGGGTACCCAATTATTGCTACACTAGTGCTATACTAGGTGCAATCAATGGGAGCGGGTAAAAGTGGAGGTTTTACCCAAAATTTGTGTAACAATTAGAAAATGGAGGATAATATGCTGAACCCAACTACTTGCAGACGGTGTATCCTGTTGAATTCATTAATTTAATTCATAGCAAAAGTGACAAAAAAAGGAAGAAAAGAAAAAGAAAGAAAGAACCAAAGCACAGGTGTCAATGGCAGACTATGTTATGTTGTCAACATGGTTTACATATAGAAGTACAAAGTACATAAGGAATTAGAGGATGAACAGAAGTTTAATCTT
>NC_068997.1:54338166-54340666 GCF_001194135.2 Octopus bimaculoides | reverse complement strand
TATTATTATTATCATCATTATTATTATTGTTGTTGTTGTTATTGCTTTCCTTATATAAGGCGGCGAGCTGGCAGAATCGTTAGCGCGCTGGACGAAATATTAAGGAGTATTACGCCCATCGCTACGTCCTGAGATAAAATTCCGCCAAGGTCGATTTTGCTTTTTATCCTTTCGGAAAAGGGGTGTATGATCAACAGTACAAGACACAGTGCTTTGCTGGCCAACAAACTGAAGCCAGCAATTCGCATCAAACTCCGAAGCCTATTGTCGAAGAAAGTTTTGTTGTTGCATGGCAATGCGCTGCCACGCACAACTACCTAGACCATTGAAACCATTAGCCACTTGGGCTTTGAGGTACTGCAACGCCCTGCCTACAGCCCAGATATCAACCCTTCCGACTATCATATCTTTGGACTGCTCAAAAATGGTTTACGGGGTCGTCGATTTTCTACGGAAGAATATGTGAAGGAAGCCATGCAAAAATTGATGCACGACCAACGGAAAATAAAACTTTCTTCTTTAAGAGAATAGGATGCAGGCGAGCGATTTATGGCGAGCATTCTGATCACCAACTATATGAGAGAGGTGGATATGAAAACTGTCCCTGATTCCCCTTACGGCCCAGGTTTTGCTCTCAGTGACTTTTGAGTGAACTTCAGCGATGGCTCTTTCCAACGTAATGAGAAAAACGAAAGAGGCTGTGAATAAGCATGCTGGACACCTTTGGCGGACTTCCATGGGGCCTTCAAGAAGTGACTGGAGCTCTACTATAAATTCATTGAAACCTTGCTTTGAATGAGATTAGAGTTTTGTACTTCTTTGAAATCAATAAATTTCTCTCCTGAAAATGAACTTGTGTGCACGTATCTTACTATCAATCCATCTATCTATTTATCTATTCATCCATTTGTCTCTCTCTATCTACATGCCTCACACTCTGTCAATAAGTCCAGCTCTCTCTCTCTCTCTCTCATTCTATCTCTCTATCTGTCTGTCTGTCTCTTTATCGATTCGCCTTCCGTCCTCAGTCTTTCAAAAGTATTACTATTTATGAGAGACAGACTTGTGTCGTTTACTGCTTGAGATGATAGAAGGGAATATGTAATGCTGCTCACGCATGACCATATCGATTACATCTTCGTCTTCAGTGTGTGTGTGTGTGTGTATGCGTGCGTGTGGGGTTGCTGAATGGTTAATGGTTAACAGGGAGTTTATATATCCAAGTCTTTGTTGATGTTGCATCAAAGCGAGTAGCGTAAATTATGGCCTCACTCTACGAGCATTTAATGAAAATTGCTATCCAGCTGACCACACACATTAAACAGCCCTCGTGCTTTCAGTTACGCTCTGCCATTCTACTGCTGCTGCAAAAATCATCGTCACCATCATCACTGTTATCACCACCTCCACCACCACCACCACCACCACCACCACCACCACTACCACCACCACCGCCGCCGCCGCCATCACCGTCGTCGTCATCATCTTCATCATCATCATCATCATCACTATCGTCATCTCCGGCAGCCACTACAAAAGTAACGGCATTAACAACAACAACGCTAATAATGATAACACCACTAATGCCTACAACAACAACAACAACAACAACAGCCCTATTCACCATCAATAATGGTGATTTGATAATTGTCTTCGAGATATTAGTGGTGAGCTTTCATCCTTGATCAGCCGGGATTATCTTATTATCATCATCACAATATTTTGTAATGCCGTTAATGTTTAATTTAGGGAATGTTAAATATGTTAATTAGACATAATTATGTAATCAGTCAATTAGAAAGTTAAATCACTCTTATTGTTCATATAATGAAAGTAGGCGCAATCAAAAATCTAATTAGAAATAATTACGGGATAACAATATAATTTTTGCTATTTCAGCAGGGGACACAATATCTGATAGGTTTCAGCTTTAGTGAATCTTATCAGCGAAATACAAACTTCACGCCTGTACCGGAAGTCCTGGTGAGAGAATTACTAAAGTAATGTTTAAAGGTGTACACGCGAAGAATTAGTGTTGTTGATTATAGAATTCCTGAAATACGTAAAGACTAAAATTGATACTAGAATATTTACATACGAGCATACATATGCATACATATTTATTTCTTTATTGTCCACGGGTGGCCAAACATAGAGGGGACAATCAAGGACAGACAAAGGGAATAAGTCGTTTACATCGACCCCAGTGCGTGACTAGTACCTATTTCATTCACCCCGAAAGGATGAAAGGCAAAGTCAACCTCGGCGGAATCTGAACTCAGAACGTAACGGGAGACGAAACACCGCTAAGCATTTCGCCCGGCGTGCTAACGTTCCTGCCAGCTCCCCACCTAGTGTATACACACACACACACACACACATAGATCAATCGAAGGATAGAGAAATAAACACACGACGTCCTTCGTCTCGTTATGTTTATATATATATATATATATATTATGATATACATGTATATATATATATATATATATATATATAT
>NC_068997.1:54333694-54336224 GCF_001194135.2 Octopus bimaculoides | reverse complement strand
CACACACACACACACACACACACACACACACACACACACACACACACACACACACACACACGACCACACACACAAGATACCGACATCATCGTGTATCCGAAGTTTTCGATGATTATATGATTACGAGGATTTCAACACGGAAATACTGTATTTGTTCTCATTTGGACGAATTCAAAATAAATCCATTACTTATGTGTAATGTTAATAAAGATTAAACAAACCTATCACTGAAGCAGGAACATTATTCTTCCATTTGGATTGAACGGGAAAAAATAATGAAGAACTATTTAAATATTTTAACATTCTATCAGTTATAGTTTTCTGTTGTCTTTCTTTTATTTGGCTTCCCATTTAGTAAAAGATTCTAAATCGATGTAAACTGATGCAATTGTTGTGTAAAAGAGAAGATCTGGCGGATTTCTTTCTTAAAACGGAAGCTTTGAGGAAAATGTGTTGAAAATATTTCAGAAGAAAAATAGAAAAAAAACCAAAGCTCTAATATTCTTTCTGATTATGTTAAAATGAGAGAGGGGGCAAGGTGGGCTGGGAAGGATTAAATAGTTTTAAAGTTTTGCCGAGTAATGGGTGTATGGCGGAGACTAACAGAGGTCAAGACCGCAATTTGAAATTGAGAAGATTTTTAAAAGCTGTGCATTACATTTATAGATTTTACGTTGAACGATTGGAGTGAACAAGACCAGGCATATGTAGCAAGGGGAAGATGGATAGAATGATGGGTTGTAGCACCTGAGAGATAGCTAGATTGATGGTTTGCTAGAAAGGTAGATAAATACTTAAACAGATAGAAAGATAGAAATATCGGTAGATATGTGGGTACACGTATACAGGGATTGCTAAGTAGTCACATAGTTAGGCGGATTGATGGATAGATAGGTAGATAGATTAATGGATAGGTGCATTGAGTGATGGAAAGATGTAGATGTAAGTCGATAGATGGAGAGATGACTGGATCTAGAGACAGACAAGTAGATCGATAGATTGACACGTAGTTTGACAGGTAGAGAGATTAACAGACAAATAGATAACTAGGGAGGTAAATGGATAGATAGATAAATAGATAGATAGATAGATAGATAGATAGATTGATAAATAGATACATGAATTGATAAGCAACGAGAGAAAAGAGATAGATACAACGATGAAGAGAATACATTGAGAGGAAGAGAAAGAGAGGGAGAGAGAGATTAAGGGAATTATAGAAGTGGTTTGATAGCGTTTAAAAATGTGATGGGTGGGGAGTGAAATAATATTTACGAGTAAAAGTTTTAGGATTTGCAAATTAGGGATCCAAACACCAAAATCCACATCCCCACACTCACACCGCCCACACAACATTTCCCATATATATATATATATACATACATATGCATATATATATATATATATATATATATATATATATATATATATATATATATATATATATATATATATATATATATATGTATGTATATATATGTATGTATATATATATATATGTATATATATATATATATGTGCACATACTGCTGCTTTATCGCATTTGGGGAAAATATTTGCGTGTGAAACCTCAACCCACCTTCCATATCTTAACACACACACACAAACACATCCACACATACAAACATATATATATATATCTACATATATATACAGGCAGAGAAGGAGAGAGTGGAGGGAGAGCGGTACAGATATAGATACGTGTGCACATAAACACATACATACATACAAATATATATATATATATATATATATATATATATATATATACAGAGACACACGTACGCATATACACGTGTCGACATCGATACAAGCAATCACTCAGATAAATACTTATACATACATACATACATACATGCAATCATACATACACACATACATACATATATATGCATACAAACGTACAAACATACATACGTACGTAAATACGTACGTACATACATACGTACGTAAATACATGCGTACGTACATACATACATACATACATACATACATACATATATACATACATAAGATAATCGAAGAAAAATATTGAAAATCCCATTGCCTTTTTGCGCATAAATGAATATTTACAGAAATCTTAATGGAGAGCAAGTTGCGTCAGTTATTTAATAATCCTCGTGGATTGCGGCTAGAGTTTACTAGTCTTGTGTTTCCACAATAAAATAATTTCACGGTGAGTGAAACCCAGTAAAATGGGTTGCGCAGACTTTATGAAGAATTTCACGAATGCATGACCGAGAATTGAATAAGATTTGGAAGGATTTCTGCGAGAAGTATTAAAATAAAAACACTTTGCTAGTCATAAGGGCGTTAGTGGCATTATACGATGGTGGTTTGATCGATAGGAAGCTAGGAGAGAAAATGTCTGTCCGATATTATCGGATTTCGAACGGGAGAGAGAGAGAGAGAGAGAGAGAGAAAAAAACGAAAGTATGAGAAAAAGAGAGTGGCTGGGAAATACACTAACAGAAAACTAGAGCGCAACACACACAGATATATACATGTGTATGTACATATATATATATAT
>NC_068997.1:54325686-54333543 GCF_001194135.2 Octopus bimaculoides | reverse complement strand
TATATATACATTTACATATACATACAAATATATATATGTATGAGACGACGAGAGAGGAAGAAAGACGCATAAATATTTTGCACTTCTAAATCACATAAACAACCACCAAAATGGCGATATAATTAAAAGCTATATTGAAAACTACGAGTGTGTTCCGTCTCCCTTTTAATTCTCAGCTAAATTGAAGACATTAGTATTGTGAAAAATGTCCGCCATATTACAAATGGCTTTCGGAGACTGTCCGTAATAATAATGATAATAATAATAATAATAATAATAATAATGATAATAATAATAGTAATAATAATGATAATGTGAAATAAGCTTATTTCGACACCGCGTATTGAGGAAGTTGGATTAATGTTTCAGCGCCATCAACGAACATATAACCGCCGCCTTTACCGCCTTGAATGTCGTCACCACCAACACAGCTTCCACAAACACAGAATACCACCAATGCTAACGCCAGTACCATACCATAATTAACGTCTCCTCCATCCTCTTACCAAAATTTCCACCGCCCTCAACACCACCACCACTACCACCACCAACACCACATAGTCGACAGTCATGATCGCTTCCTCAACGGCCTCCACTTCATCTTCGCCATTATACACACTACCACCTCCACCATCCAACCTCACCACAACCCCCTACGACTACTACCCCCCTCCCTGCCTTCGATATCTGTGCCAACATCAACTCCATTGTCATCTCCAGTAGCTTCATGACGACAAATATGATGAGGGCGGGGACGATGTTTATTATGATGATGTTGATGGTGGTGATGCTACTGTTTTTCTACTACTATTGATGATGACGATGATGATGATGATGATGATGGTGATGATGATGATAAGGATGAGGATGATGATGGCGATGATGATGACAGTAATGTAAATGATGACGAAGATGATATTGTTGATGATAATGATGGTGATGATGATGTCGGCGATGGCAGCGATGACAGAGATGATGATGATAATGATGGTGGTGGTGGTGATGGTGTTGGTGGTGATGATGATGGTTGTGATGCTAATAAAAATAATGGTGATGGTTAAGATGCTGATACTGATGATCGTGGCAATGTAGACAATGCTGCTGCTGGTGATGAAGATGATGATGAAGATGATGATGATGATGATGATGATGATGATGATGATGATGATGATGATGATGATGATGATAGTGGTGGTGGTGGTGATTGTGGTGACGGTCAGCCTGGTGATGATATTGGAAATCGTGGTATCCTTGTTGTATCTCAATGTGCTTCTTTTATCCGGCTGATCAGAGATCCAAGACATTCCAGGAACGACCATCCCGTTTCACAGCCACAATATTTCGCGAACTACATAATCCGTGTTCTGTTTCATAAGGTGTCGGGTATGGTTGGAGCGCCTTTTGTCTAATTTCTTTAAAACGTCAAACGACCAGAAAAGCTCTTTATTCGCTCTTTCTTCGCACAATCATCACATCAACGATCGAAGAAGCGCCTACATGGCCTTCTAGAAATGACGACCAGGTCTCACAAAAACCACAAAGTACTGGAATGTTGAAACAGCAGAAACCGGATAATTTTCGTTCGCTTCCCGACCCACGTCTCAAAACATACTGATAAGGAATGGTGCTTCTTGCGTAAGCAATGTTGATTGTAAACGAAGAGACAAATCACTAACCTACAAAAATATATCGTTTAGGCACCGTAGATTGAGTTCGAACTCGCTTCAGTTTTCCCTCGAAATAAGGTCGATGTTGTCCTCTGAGTTAATCAATAATAATCGGAGTATTTTATCATTTATCTTTTTTTTCTTTCTGTCATTGCATTGCTTTGCACTGCGCAGCTGAACTTTGGAGAGGATGGGAGAGTCATGAAGATGACCCATGGTCTAGACGTCCGGCAACAGCCACCACCGATGAGAACATTGATCGTGTTCCCCACACGGTGATGAGTAACAAGCGATTGACTATAAATTGAATAGCCAATGCCATTAGCATTCCTGTGACATTTTGTTTTCAATGTGGTTCTTATTTTATTGGTATCTTTTGCTGAACCACTACAATATGGGGACTCAAACAGACCATCACCGGTTGTCGAGCTTTAGAGTGTGTTTGCCAAATACTGATACACATAAAAACATACCCCAACACATATACATTTGCGTCTACACACACACACACACACACACACACACACACACACACACACACACACACACACACACGCACACACATATACGACAGGTTCCCAAGTTTTCCGTCTAAAGAACTCTCACAAATTATCGGTCGATCTGAGAGTATAGTAGAAGTCGCTTGCCCCAGAGAGCCGTGCAGCAGGACCGAACCGAAGACCATGTGGTTGCATGTTGAGCTTCTTAACCACACACTCATGCCAGCGCTCATACTGTAAAGAGAAAATTATATAAACACATCGACCTTGTTTTATTTTTTCAACGCCAGCGCTGACGGCTCTAAACTTTCTGATCGATTATATAAAGTTATATTATATTATTAGCGATAAATAACGTAACATATTTAATATTTAAGGCAGATGTCCAGTGGGAATGTTTGATGGTGAATATTATTTAACACATTCTTAAGTTGTAATGGTTGTTTAGTGACAACATATGTTTAGACTACAACAGTTTGATCGTTGTTGAGTGACTGTAAAAAATTATTGACTTAAATCACAGAGACTATAAATAAGTAAATAGTTACACCACTAAGGAAATAGCTGTAGCAATAAACAGTAGACGCATGATAAAAAAAATAACTTGGATGCTTAATAATTCTTTCTACTATTGGACACAGAAGGCCTGGAATTTTAGAAGAAAGGTAAGTCGATTACCTCGACCCCAGTGCCTGGCTGCTACTTATGTCATAGACACCAAAAAGATGAAAGGCAAAGCTGATCACGGCAAAACTTGAACTCAGAATGTAAATTCGGATGAAATGCCGCTATTCATTTGGTTCGGCGTACCAACGGTTCTGCCAGTTACTTGAAATCTTGAGAATACAGATTACTTTAGATTCATGCAACATTAATGGTTTCGTGCAGTGTATTTGCAATTATTCAACCGCAGTTTGAATAATACACACACCACCCATATTTCTTTGCCCTAACAAACTTACTCGCTGAATTCTAGTATAAGTGGCCGAATATTCTGTATACTTACGTGTCGTCAATATAACCTTCAAACAGAATCGATGGGTGTAATGTAAAGTATAGAAGCTTGCAATTTGAATTTCAGGTACAGTCACTTCATGGTTTTCATCACAGTTTCCTTCTTCATTTCACTCACATAGCTTCACAAGACGTAGGATTACAATCTATATCCTAAATATCCGACGATAATTTTTGATTTCTAATATTCGATAAAATATATGAAAGAAAAATGTATTTACAGCAGTTCGTGTATTTTAAGAGTTTCTCTGACTCTACAACGATGCGATGACAGGACGAAATAAATCAGAAATTTAAAATGTAATTTAGCAGAATAATGTTTAGGCTAATTGTGGAGCTAGCCTACAGTTTTAATGAAAATGTTTTCGGAGAAATCTGGTACAGAATTTGGTACGGAAAGTCAATTTGGTAGCTAAAATGAAACTCCATGAATATTTAGGGTGTTTTATTTGTCGATGGCACTACATTGGACTTGTAAATCAAACATCGAAAGTAGGTAATCGATATATAAGATTTATTTGTCTTTCTTTGCAGAAGATCTTCTAACAAACACCATCAGATTATATGTTGTGAAATTGTAATATGATCAGTGCCAAGTCAGTAAATTTTCTCCAACATTTATATTGCAGAATGTGTTTGATAAGATCAAAGAGTCTCTTACAAAGCAATTCCCTACAGTACGATTCTTAAAATCTTAAGTGACATCGGATAATATCCGTTAATGTTTTAAAGGTTACAGAGTGAACGAAAGAGGTTACACGTAAGGGGAAATATATATAGTTAGAAGATGCTTTCTCCTCTCAACGTTTATTTTTTTCTCTTTCTTTTTCAACTGAAGTATTTATTTGAAATGAAAGGAAAGAATATTTTAATTAAAGCGTAAACCTTTCGCATCGTTCACTAATAAATCAATTAGAGGTAAACGTCAACTGGGACACTTTTCCCCGATGTCCGCCATTTTCATTATCCTACTAATGTAATAAAGATCCGTGAGAAAAGGTTAATATCAGAGGGAATGTAAAATTTCAGTTTGATTTTATTGCCTCATATTATCTTCTCCAATCTTTGGAGTTTGTATCTTCATTGCACCACTAGAACACTAAGAATTACCTTTATCACTCCCCACCGCTCCACACCACTCTTCTATGCAATTAAATGATCCTCTAATCGGTAACTCTCGGTATTTTTCTATTTTTTCTCTGTCCATAATAACATCCATTTCACAGTGAAAGCAATATTTAAGAGACTGGCTTCTATTCACCGAGAATTGAAGCTAACAGCATCAGCTCTAGAGAATTCTGTTCAATTTACTAAAATCGCTAAATCATCATAAATTTTTATTTTTAGCAAATTGACTCGTGAGTCAAGCTTCGATAAAGTTTACTAATGGAGGAAATTGATAATATCTTTAAATATATGAAATACCTTGTGTCAAATTCCATTTTCAAATTAGAGAAGTAAGCATTAACCTGTCCTTTCCGTTACAACAGTATAATGCCAAATTTCAGTTGACAGTTGGGAGAGGATCTTCATTGGTGGACATCAAAACCAAAAGAATCTAGGTGCAAGTTAGCAATATATTGAGGGCTGAGAGCAAGATTGATTAATTTGATTATAGGACTCGACTGGTAATTTACTTTATCGAGCCCAGATAAATGAAAGGCAAAGCTGAACTTGTCTGGATTTGAACCCAGAATGCAAAAATCTGGAAAAATATCGCAAGTTATTTCTTTCCAACATAATCCTTTCGGTCAGCTCGTAGCCTTATATTCTTTTCTACTCTAGGCACAAGGACCGAAATTTTGGAGGACGGGGACGGTCAATTAAATCGACCTCAGCACATAACTGTTACTTAATTTATCGATGCCGAAAGGATAAAAGGCAAAGTCGACCTCGGCGGAATTTGAACTCAGAACGGAAAGACAGACGAAATACCACAAAGCATTTCGCCCGGCGTGCTTACGTTTCTTATTTCTTTATTGCCCACAAGGGGCTAAACATAGAAGTGATAAACAAGGACAGATAAAAGGATCAAGTCGATTACATTTCGCATTTACTTGGTTCATGTTTGCGGTGTGTTTTAGCCCTTACATCAATGAAACCAAGAAACAGCAGCCAAGATCTCCCTCACGTCAAATTCTATCGCTATGATAAAAGAACAGGCCGAAGAACATAGTGCTCACTCAATAGAAAAACCACAAAATGGTCATGGTTGGAAAGGCTTTGATCAACAGGTCAGATTGTTTAAGGGTGACGTTGGTAAGTATAGGGAAATTCCAACAACAAAAATAACGACAAGCACAATAACAGCAACAACTGTACAAGCATCAACACCACCACCACTACCGCCACCACCACCACCACCACCACCACCACTACAGCCGCCGCCGCCGCCACCACTATTACCAACAACATGAACAACAACAACAGCAACAGAAGCAATGACATTTGTAATCAATACAAAACAAAAGCAAATACAATTTTCTGTTAATGATTATTGGTATTCAAGGCTGTATCACATTGTGCGCCAACTGCATTCCAGTCAATCGTTTAATATTGGAAATATCTTTTTAAACCGTAAATGGTTAAGTGGGTCAGCACTGAGAAGATAGTCTTCAGATTATTATGGCGGAAGAGAAATCAGCTTCGTAGAGTCTATCAGTCACTCTGTAGGTTATCGACCACGACCGGAAAAACAGAATTACAACGAGGAAGCAGGCTATCAGCTCACTACGCTAGATGCACATTCAGTCTGCATTTCCTCGTAAACAGGTTTAAATAGGGTAACATTTTTTTTCTTTTTATTTTCCCATGCTCCATCTAAACTGATTAAATTCTCTGCAACAGAGATCTGCAATCAATCTATAATTCTGTATCAATTTGAGGTTCCTTGTGTCTTTGTTTCAGAAATAAATCGTTTCAGCTCTGATAATTTCGTTCTACATATTCATACTCGTGTTAAATAGGAAATGTTATGTTAATGTAGGGCGATGGGAGGACAGAATCGGTAGAGCATCAGACGAAATGCTTTGCCGTATTGAAACAGTCTCTTTACGTTTTCAGTTGAAATACCACCTAGTTCTACCATATTTTCAACTATGCACAGTCTATAAAATATACTACCAATCAAAGACTATGGTCGGTGGTATCACTTAAGGCCCCTTCCCGTAAAATTGTTGTTCTTGTTGCTAAAAGGTGTTGATTTGATAGAATCGTTAGGTCTTTGGACAAAATGTTGGGCAGTATTTCTCCCGGAGTTGATAAAGTATGGTACCAGTCACATTCTGAGACTCACCTGTCAATGTTGTGGCCTTGTTCACATATTAGAAGAGCTGGAGAAATCGTTAGCACGCCGGACAAGATGTTTAGCAGCATTTGTTCTGTTTTTAAGCTCTGGGTTCAAATTCTGCCGAGGTTGACTTTGCCTTTCATGCTACTGGAATCGATAAAATAAGTAGTAGGTGAACCCTGGAGTCGATATAATCGACTTGTCCCCTTCCCCAGAGATGCCGGCCTTGTGTCAAAATTGAAGACCAATATTTATGTCTCGTTGTCAAATCCTATTTAATTAATTAGTGTTGCTGTTGAATAACTTCTTGTCTGTCATGATAAAGCTGGCCTACAACCAAAAGTTTTCCAGCCAGAATTATCCCACCTCTTTTCATATAACTTGGACTACATTGTCCAACGTGTTTCCATTTTTCAACATTGAAGGGTTTGGTCTGAGGAAGAATTCGCTGCTATTACTAGTAAATCGAGTCATAAGGTAGAAATTTCCCGCTTATTTACTGTTTAACTGATATTTATCAAAGGTTATTTTTCAGTAACTTCGATATTTTGCAGAGACAACAAAATCCGTGCTGTCTTACGATATTAACTCATCTTTTCAACTCTTGAGTATTTCATGAAAGTTGATGAAATTTGAATTCTGAAAATTGAATTACATGAAGGTAGACTTAAACAAGGGAGGGCTAAAGCAAACAACTGTGCTTATAGGTGTTTGCTGTGCCAGCTAGAAATAACAGTCAAATCACTCTGAAGTTATAAACTATTGTTCTATATAAGGAAAGATCACATTAGACAATTAGACTAAGATATCGTTCACAGACAGGATGGATATAATTGGTATTCATTGGTTATAAACCTGCTCAATGAAACTAAGAAAAAGGGTTAGACAACATTAAAAACGACAACAACAACAACGACAACAGCAACAAAAACTGTAACAGCAGCAGCAACAGCAGCAGCAGTGAAGGTTTTTTCCAAAAATATTGAATTCCTTTACGTAGAACCAAACACTTATAAGTTCGAGTGAATTACCGTATTTTCAAAAATATTTTATTAGCCCATGAGGGACGAAATATTAAAAATGAGCACGGTGTGGTTTGATCACAGAAAGTCTTGCCGTATAAAAGATTTTGGAAGAGCTTCATTTGAAATTCCACCATTTCTGCTGCTAAATCGTGTTTTATGGAACTATAGACAAATTATATTGCATACGGTAGAGTGTTTCTTGAATACAAACACAGCTTTTAGTCTCTCAATATTACACCTACACATACACAATTATATCGTGAAACACTTACAAGCACATGATATCAAACATACGCAAGTGCGTATAATAAAAATGCATATAAATATACATATATATGCATATATATATATATATATATATA
>NC_068997.1:54323780-54325312 GCF_001194135.2 Octopus bimaculoides | reverse complement strand
TATATATATACATATAGACAGACATATATATATATATTTGCAGCCATACATTCTCGCACGCACTTGTTTTATGTCATGCGATAAATAAAATCAAAAAGAAAACCTCTAAATAGACATATTAGTATATGTCTATTGCATAAAAAAATGCAACAACATATATAAAATATATATAAAGAACAGAATTCCGATCGAGAAGAATTGATTAATCATAAATATTTAGATAAAATATCAGATATCTATTGGAGACACGAATAAATGTCAACTCCTCAGATGTCGAAATTGGGCATTCAAGCTCGCTTGCTAAATATTTATGAGAGAATATTTTCATGATTTTTCCTTAAACTTATTCAGCAATTGTTTCGTTCAGTTTTCAGCACAAACCTCACTTCAAATAGAAAACTATTTGAATAACGTATTAGTGAAGTGATAGAATATAACCATGTGAATCTATCATTATGTCTGTGTGTGTGTGTGTGTGTGTCTGTGTGACTGAGACACAGTATGTGTGTGTTTGTGTGATTGAGAGTGCGTTGGTCTTTGATTTTATCTATCTATCTATCTATCTATCTATCTATCTATCTATCTATCTATCTATCTGTTTGTCTGTCAATCTATCTATCTATCTATCTATCTATCTATCTATCTATCTATCTATCTATCTATCTATCTATCTATCTATCTATCTATCAATTATGTTTATTTATAGTTATTTTTATTTGTATATGTTTATATTTATTTATAAATACATACATTTATGTTTATATTCATATTCATATAAAAAAATGTCCCTATAAATATTCTACATACATATATACTTGCATATATATATATATATATATATATATATATATATATATATATATATATATATATGTATGTGTGTGTGTGTGTGTATGTATATATATGTATGTATGTATGAGTGTGTGTTTACATATAAGTAATTATATTTACACACACATACACACATAAACATATATATGGGTATATAAATGTACACAGACATACACATATAGATATGTATGACTGCATTGTACCTAAATAAGTGTAACGTATAGATACATACACATCCCGATATATAAATGTATATATATGCCTACCGATATCTAAACATACACATACATACACCAACACATATATTTTTCTATAATAGTTGTCCACTTATATCTAAGGAAGATTACCGCTGACTGTTAAAAGAGTCTTGCATTCGACAATGATTCTTAAAAGTCCGCTTGCCTCCTAAATGTCTTTGCCAGATGTCAAATACTATACTGCATCAATACACATCATTGTGCAGATGTATATTCTAATGCGTAGTGCTGTATATAACACTGATGTGTAGCTATTCACTGATGTATAATTCTACGTCTCTTTGCAAATGTTCCCCAGCATACTCCCGCTTTCACAAGTTTTTTTTCATGACTGAACAGCATATATGCATGTTTTTGTATGTATATATCTATGTATATATGTATGTATGTATACATATATATAATACATACATACATACATATATATATATATATATATATATA
>NC_068997.1:54321133-54323546 GCF_001194135.2 Octopus bimaculoides | reverse complement strand
ATATATATATATATATATATACACGTGTATGTGTGTTCGTGTGTGCGTGTGTATATACATATGTATATACACGTATCATGTTGCGACGAAAGTTCTGTTCGTTATTAGTTAGTAAATATCAGATTTAAAGCCGTTTAACTTCAGAATTCTATTTGAAATACGATGAAATCATTAATATATCATTTTCTTTCAGTTTCTTTTAGCTTCTGCCAATTTTATCATAATTGAAGTTGTTGCTTTGGTCCAATGTTCACGCCAAGCAGAGAACGTATTCGTCAAGTTATTGTTTATGAATTTCAAACACTGAATTATACAAGTGGAGCTGGAAAATCAATCCAGAATATTTATGATGAGAGCATTGTGACTGAAAACACATGTCGAAGATGGTTTTCTCAATTCAGAAACGGATAATACAGCCTGCAGAATGAATTAAAACAAGGGTAGCCAAGAGGTTTGGGTCCTGATGCATTGAGACAAACATGAATATTACACTTCGGGAACTAAGCACGGGTTTCAGCGTGAGCTACACGACAGATCACCGTGAGCTGAAGAGATATGTAAAGTGTCAAAGATTAGAAAATTGGTTTGGATTATCTCTCAGGAAACCAGAACGAGAGGAAAATAGTGAACGTTGGGAGAAATATTTTCTTTGAAAAGAGAAAAGATTGAAGAGAAAGAAATCGTCCAGTCCTGTGAACGTCCGAGCAGGAAAAGAAAGATGGTCGCGTAAGGAAAAGAAAGATAGACGAAGGTCAAGTATGAGCAACGAGCGAGAGAAAAAGAGAAAAAGGATGGGAGAAAGAGACAGATAGAAAACTCATAAAAGAAAATGAGACGACAAAGGAGTAAAAATTACATTGCGTAACAGTTTTTTTTTTTGTCGTGGCCAGTCAGTGTTTTTTCCAATTTCATTCTATCTTGAAATTAAAGGAATTGACTACCATTCCTTTCGAACTTTGCCTTTGTGAACTACACATCAATATTCTGAAACTAACTTATTTTCCACAATATTTTAGACAAATTCAGCACTGAGTTGCTGAAGCAGAAATATCGTTATAACAAATACTCTGCTGAACAGTGCAGGCTTCTTTGTCAGCTGCTGAACCTGAACCACAGAACATGTCAAGCCTTAGGGGCTGACAATGAGCAGAGGTTGAGGAACATCAGAATCATGTGTTGAGAGGGATTATTTGGAGTTTCAATAAATGGAACAGAAGCAAATATTGAAGGAAATACTTGTCATTATTTATACCATCTAGGAATAAGTAAAGAGGACAAAAATCGTGTTACACCGTGTTATTTTATGAATTACATTTGTATACAGTTGTTTCTGCTATGAGTTGAGTGATTGACATCCCTACGTACGTGTTAGCTTCCTCAATGGTAATACTTTTACCTATGTACGAGGGTCAGTCAAAAAGTAATGCCATTTTGTTTAGGACAGGTATAATTACCAACAGAGAAACATGTATCAGACATCAAAATGAAGCTGGTCCTCTGTGTATCACATCCCTACTTCTCAACATAGTCACCGTTCTCTCAGTAGCAATGTTTCACCTTCGAATGAGAGTATGTATCCCTGCCCCGTAAAATTCTGTTGACTGTTCCTTGAGCCACTACAGTTTTCACTTCCTCGTCACTGGAATTACGTTTGCCTCTCAAACCTTCTTTCATGAGGGCGAAGAGATGATAGTCTGAAGGCGCTAAATCTGGTCAGTATGGAGGATACGATAAAGTTGTCCACCCGAATTAGGTGATTGTCTCCCTTGTCCTGATGCCTGTGTGTGGTCGAGCATTGTCATGCAGAGGGAGGACATTGTCGATTGGCAAGTTGGGTCCTACGCGTCGGATTCTTGCTCTGAGACTCGTCAGGGTCCTAAAGTAGGCTTCAGAGTTTCTTGTTTTTCCTTTTGGCAAGAAATCGACCAGAATGACACTTTGAGCATCCCAAAAGACAGTCGCCATGATTTTTCCAGCTGATTTTTGCGTCTTGAACTTGTTTGATGGCGGTGACGTACAGCGGCGCCATTCCATTGACTACCTCTGTGTATCGACTTCTGATCATGAAACAGGAGCTTGTTTATGGCTTGATATGAAATATAGGAAACCAGAAAGAATAATGAGAAAATATCTACAGACGACAATAAACAAAACAACGTCCTCTTAAGACAACGACATTTGTCGATACTACCTACGTAATTCATACATACATACATACATACATACATGCATACATACATTCATGCATACATACATACATACACACAAACACACACATATTAAAATTGCATCTATGTGCACACATAAATAGATATATGCTCATATCTATCTATCTATCTATCTATCTATCTATCTATCCATCTATTTTTCTTTCTCTCTCTTTCTCTCTCTCTCTGTATATATATATATATAT
>NC_068997.1:54317980-54320734 GCF_001194135.2 Octopus bimaculoides | reverse complement strand
TATATATATATATATATATATATATATATATGTATGTATGTATGTATATATACACATAGAGAGAGAGAGAGAGAGAAAGAGAGAGAGAGAGAGAGACAAAGAAAGAGGAGAGGCACACGCATGTATTTATATATTTATGTATATTTACACATATATTTATGTTTATAGATTTGTATCAGAACCATCTAAACGCATAAAACCCGCATGAAATAAAAGCCATACTAAAGTGGACAAGACGCACGCAGTGATCCGCAGCTCCAACAATGTTTTTCGACCATTAAATAAAAAAAAACAGAAATCATTTGATTTGCATGTTAACAATGCAGAATCCATTATAGATGTTGAATTCAGCGGGGGAAACTTCATTGCTTAATCACATTAGTTTGGCTGTTAAGACGCTACACAGCAATTCCCAGTTGTTAACTGGTCGTAAATGTTTGTTTAAAACATGACGAATTTAGATTAAATTAGTGTTCAAAAACCGTATGACTTGAGTTATATAAATTATACAAAGCGTTTTGCCCTTATACACAGATGCGATTATATTATATATGTTTCTATGCATATATATATATATATATATATATATATATATATATGTGTGTGTGTGTGTGTGTGTGTGTGTGTGTGTGTATGTGTATATGTATGTATGTATATGTATGTATGTATTTAATTATCTATTTATATATATATGTTGATATACAAGTATGCATATGTGCGTATTTGATATCATGTATATGTACATATGCGTGTATACACACACACACACACACACACACACACACACATATACATATCTTTCCATCTACTAACTGCCTATATATTCCTATATGTGTGTGTATGTATGTATGCATGCATGTATGTATATATGTATGTATATGAATAACTACGTACCTTCCGTTTCCCGACCAGTGTCGAATGAACTACAAACCATCAGATAATTGTAACTCACTATAAATAAATAAATAAATAAATAAATGAACAATATCTGTAAAAACGGCACCTAACTCGCACAAATTGCATGATGGGGACAGTCTTTTATCGCGATCTCTGTCGCCATTTCAGCTACCCGTATCTGTCTATCTTTCTCTCATAATTATCGAAAGGCAGATCATTAACCGTACGAATTTAAACGTATTTGTATCACGCAAATAACAATGGTTGATTTTTGAACCTGAACTATTTACTCTTGTCTAAAACCCCAAGGAATATTAGAGAAAGTTCCGCTTGTTAGACCTTGAAAATGACATTTATTATTAAATTACTATATTAAAGTACATTTCACAAAACGTCCCAATTCTCCACTGGTCAGTTCGTGTGACATTTTGGAAGATATGCCTTTGCCCGTTCGGTGAGTTTTGAAGCTGGCTGAATGATAGCCAGATGGTCTGGACTCCAACATGATGCAGCTGTGTTTAAGGTGAAGAGTGTGAGGGAGTGAAGAGTCTCACTTGGTCAAATGAGTCGACTCTCCCGGCATATTCCTCTCATTCAATTGCTTAAGAGGGAAGGATGGGCAGAGACAGAGAGAAAGATTTTAAAAAATCAATGGGGGGGAAAAAAAGGATAATTAAACACGTGGAGGGTTGTCAATACCATCGATCCTAGTATTTAAGTAGTTAGTTATTTTTCGACTTTGAAAGGTTGAACGTCAACGTTGGCTGCGGCTGGTTTTGAACTCAAAACCTGAAAATCCGGAACAAACACAGTAAAATATTTTTTTCCGTTACGCTAAAGTTTAGTCAAAACTTCAGCGTTGGTAAAATAACTATCAGAGATATTTTATGGTATATTCCATTGATTATGTTTTCTAACTTCATTTTGAAACCGTGACCTTGCCATTTGGAATCAATTCAATAAAAGCTCGGTTCTTCTACGAACCTGAAATAAACATGGAGGTTGATGGTGTCAGCAAAATGAAGTAACTGCAACTATATAAACATTTGCTGAGGAGACACTTAACATAGATAAGAAGAAAAAAAACCTACCCCCACCCTATTGTCGTGTTCATAATTTTTAAACGTAAAATGATTTGTTATGTTTTGCACGTGAAATTTATAAAAAGAAAATAAAACCCTCTAGACTTATATCAAAAACAGAGGAAAACATAGTAGAATGATAATAAAATGATAAAATTAAGTGATAGAAGGAGGGGAATTTTTTTAAATTGGAATAAAATAAAAAGGAAACAATGAAAAAATAAACAAGTTTTAAAGGATCCATGATTTATGTTTTAGTAGAATTTAATTTGCATTTAAAGTCAGAGAATGTTAAAGGAAGCTGAAGAAAGACATCTAAATTAATTAGATGTAAAAAAGGTAAAAAGAAAAAGAATAAAAGGACAAATATAAAAAGAGGTATCGCGAGCAAATGTGCTGAAAATTGTCTTCAAGAAAACTAAATGGGAATCATTATTATAGGAAGAATAAAATTTCAAAACAAGACAAATAAATGTTGCAAAATATAGTAACAAAATATAATAACAAATAAATAATAGAAAATAAAATGGAGGAGGACACACATACACGCACGCACATATATGCACGTTGTTTTACAAATATACATGCGTATTCGGATATATACGCTCATTTGAGACATAAATGCCCAGATATACACACATGCATATAACCACACATAATCGCATACATACATACATACATGTATGTGTGTATATATATATGTATATATATATATATATATACATATATATATATATACATATATATATATATATATATATATATATATATATAT
>NC_068997.1:54313954-54317888 GCF_001194135.2 Octopus bimaculoides | reverse complement strand
TATGTATAATTTCGTACACATATCCATATTAACTCATGTGCATATATACATATCTCATTATACTCATGTATATAAATGCATCACGCTAATTCCCATATGTGTGTGTGAATGTGTGTGTGTGTGTGTGTGTGTGTGTGTATAAATACATATATTTATGGATATATGAATGTATATCTACGAATGTATGTATACACAAATAGAGAAGATTGTGAAAAGAATAAATAAGCAACTATCATGAGTAAATATAATTATTTTTTATTCGGTGAATTTATAACAGAAAAGTGTTGTTGCAGCGATTGCAGTAAAATAATTGCAAAAAATGCAAATATCCAGCAGGAAATCAAGAATGAAGCTATGCATGCTGAGGAACGGATTTCTTTCGAGCTGGAATCACAATAAAAATATTTCAATAATCGGAAAACAATCAGGAAATTTATCACGATTTTATCAAATATGCTCTTTTCCTCGACATTTCTCTATCGCTTACTTCGCAATTCACCCACACCATCTCCAAAAGCGCAGAACAAAGATTAACAAAGAAAAACGAAGAGGATTCGCCAATTTCTCATAAAATCTCATCAAAGTGACATTCAACCTCGGTAAATAAATTAAAAGATTTTTCGCACAATTAAAAAAAAGAAAGATCACCTTTTACAACATCCCATGAGAGTATATTGCATGTCACAGTCTCCAATTCGAAAACAGACTAATCCTACAACTTCAACATTTTCTCCGACTCCTTTAAAACCTTCCGCGGCACCACGCAATATTCAGTTACATAGAACTGCCGTCTACAGAGCGACAAACCTCTCCCCATATTCTTCAATATCTTAGGGATTTTTCAAAGCTAATTCAATGGAGTTGAATCGCATACTGACCAGTTTATGTAATTATGGAAGACACACACGTATGAAAGGAAGAGTAGCAGAAGCCATGTTATATACACACACATGTATATATATATATATATATATATATATATATATAATTATGTATGTGTATAAATGCATGCATAACTATCTCTGTGTGTATATGTGCCTGTGCTGGTGCGACCGTGTTTGTGTGTTTGTGTATACATGTATATCATTTGCCATGGAATGAAGTATTAAAAATAACCGCCATAACACCATTAATCATCGTAATTGACAATAAAACAGATAAACATAAAGTTACGTAATAATCAACGATTTGGAGCCGCAGAAAAATGATTATATCTTATTCTTCAGCACCATTCCAACATATATCTTTCCAAGAATCTTCAGGACATAACCGTCGGATTTTATTTATTTATTTATTCTTTCAACACTCTTGTAGTTCCAATAAATTCACTGTTGTTGCTATTGTTGTCTTTGCCTCTTGCAACCCAAAAGATTTTTAAACGATTCTTCGCAATGGCCACCGTTGTGGCATCAAACCTTTCCAACATGACTGTCAGGAAATAAATGAATAGGAATGGAAATAATTCATGGAGTAAGGTTAAGGAATTAATGAACGAAACGAAACATCACCCTCGTACACATCCACACACCCAGACACACACACATCATACACATAAACATACACACACACATATATATATATGTGTGTGAGTGTATGCATACATACACATATATATTATAACATATATATATACATATGTGCAGGAGTGGGTATGTGGTAAGTAGCTTGCTTACCAGCAACATGGTTCCGGGTTCAATCCTACTGCGTGGCAGCTTGGGCAAGGGTCTTCTAATATAGCCTCGGCCGACCAAATCTTTGTGAGTTGATTTGATGGGCGGAAATTGAAAGAAGCTCGTCGTATATGTACATGTTTGTGTGTCTGTGCTCGTTGTATATGTATATGTTTGTTGTGTCTGTGTTTGTCTCCCCACCATCGCTTGACAACCGATGTTGGGAATTATGTTGAAAAGAGAGAGAGAAGGAGAGAAATATAAAAAAGTTCTTAGCCAAATGAAATTCCTAAAATCATATATTATTGTAACTGGAAGCGAGAGGACAGCGAAATAAAAATCACCCTTTCCCTCTTAAATAACTTATCGTAAAATTTTCTTCGTTCTGTGGAATTTCGACAGATCCCACTAGTATAATATAATATATCTTTTCTATTGTAGGCGCAGGGCCTGGAATTTTAAGGGCGGGGGCTTGTCGATTAGATCTACGCCAGTACTTAACTGGAACTTATTTTATCCACCCCGAAAGGATGAAATGCAATGTCGATCTCTGCGGAATTTGAACTCAGAACGTAAAGACAGACAAAATATCGCTAAGTGTTTGGCCTGGCGTGCTAATATTTCTGCCAGCTCACCGCCTTAATATAATACAATATAACAGTTTACTTTTAAGATATATCTCACGGTTGAATGTGATCTGTTGTTAGTGGTGTTTCTGGGGTCCCAGGGCGTTTCGGATTTTTAAACATCAGACCCCCCACCCCTATGCAACCTGATGACCCAAAACTGTTCGATCAAGTCCCAGCTTGCATGTCAATTACAGCAAACCGTTCAGCAAACTATTTGACTCGAAGCCACCGATTGGCCTTCCCTGAGCATTTCGCCCGGCGTGCCAACGATTTTACCAGCTCACCGCTTTAATAGACATTATAATATGATAGAGGGTAATATAATACATTCTTTTCTACTTTATGCACAAGGCCCGAAATTTTTTGGCGTGTGGGGAGGAAGTCAATTAGCTCGACCCCAGTACGCAACTGGTACTTAATTTATCGAACCCGATGAAGGGAAAAGTCGACCTCGGCGGAATTTGATCTCAGAACGTAAAGACAGACGGAATGCCGCTAAGCATTTCGCCCGGCGCGCTAACGATCCTACCACCTCACCGCTTTGATAGATACCATAATTTGATATAATATAATGAAATGTATTATAATAGGGTCGTGCGATTATAGACAGGTTGTTTCGTTGTGGCCTCGAAAAAAAACAAACAAATTTCTCAGTTATCGAGTCGACTCAGCTGAAAACAAATACCATTCTGTCTGCTGAGTCAGACTTGATTCCCTCCAGATATCACATATATACACTTTTGCATATAAATACCAAACGAGGTGTGGAACTGTACGTTGGTTCCGAAAATAAAATTAAAAAATAGAAAGCGAAAAATCTTAAACTTTCAATATCTCAGCAGATTATTTACTAAAATTCGGCATATAACCATTATCTATCTGTCTATCTATCTATCTATCTATCTATCTATCTATCTATCTATCTGTCTATCTATCTATCTGCAAATATACATAGAATATGGATATATATATAAGTATATATATACATGTATATACATATATACATACATATATATACGATATATATACACACATACGTGTGTATTTGTGTGTAATGTGTGTTTACAAACGTATGTATATATGTATGCGAATGTATGAACGCGGTGCATTATTTTGAATTAATATCATAACTAATGTATTATAGTATTTTACATGTCTTAAAGAAACAACATATTCAATAGTAATAACAACAACAAAGACAATAGCAAAAATAACAACAGTAACAACAATAGGAAACACACAAAAAAAAAATAGAAGACGAAGAGCAATAAAAACCATAGAAGGAGGAAAATATATTCCAATGTTGAGAGGAAGCGAAATGCGACTGTGAAGAATTTGGATTATAAAATCGATGATGGAAGTGCCAAACTACAATAAGTTTTCAGTCTTCTCTTCTCCAAGTTCACACACACACATACAAACATGTATCTGTGCGTGTGTATTCACGTATATATGCATGTAGATTCTCACATACATGCTCATACACACATGCATAGAGTCACATGGCATTATACACCACGCGGACATATCGACATACAGTTATATTATATAACACTGTAGGAATATATTTTATATGCACTTCTATTTATATATCTATATACATGTATCTAAAAGATTAATATGTTTCCATATATA
>NC_068997.1:54300607-54303107 GCF_001194135.2 Octopus bimaculoides | reverse complement strand
AAATATATATATAGATAGATATTATATATAAATATATATATGTATAGTTATATATATATATATATATATATATATATATATATATATATATATATATATATATATATATATATATAAAGAGAGAGAGAGAGAGAGAGAGAGAGAGAGAGATAAATATTATATATAAATATATATATAGTTATATATATATATATATGCATAAATATATCTATATAGTTATATTTATATATGTATATATTTATAGTTATATGCTTATTCATAAATGTGTAAATATATGTACACACAGAGACACATAAACACACATACACGTATTATATGTATGCTCACGGACATACATACATATCTATGTATATTTCTTGGTCTACACCCATTGGTGTGTGTCTGGAATTTAAAACATTATCAATATTGATTGATTTCTGTAAATAATCCTATGATACCATTCTTTAAAGCCATTTTGTAAAGATAACGCCATAAGGTGCTCATTGATTTTTGGTTCCTGATTTCTGTTTGATTCTAACACATGTAAGCCATCAATCTGTCTCGAAAAAAAAACCAAAGATAATGATAAAAAGTTATTTTTCGTTATGATTTCCTTAATTGTTTCGCGATGTCTTTTTTATGATTGCCCGATGTATGTGATAAAGAAAAGAAAAGCAAACAAACAAACATGTATTGATTGAAGAAAAAAATGTATATTTCATGTATAATATATATAATGGCAAAAGACGTTCTCCAGAATCGCACGGTTAACAAAACAACCGCCGCATCCAACTACCAGTAGTTCGATATTGGCAGACGGACAAACATAGAAAACAAATCTATATTATGAAAACATTTCCTATACAGACTCACAGACTAACAGACAGACGAAGAAAACAAATTTACATTATCAAAACATTTTAAATGCGAGAGATATAATTACTCTTTCACTATTTATCTTGAGAGACATCGAGATCCGCATATGTTTCCTTAGTCATACCTAAGTTTGTGGTTGAGTGTTTAGTTACATGCGCACGCATGTGTAAAAGGATTTTTCCACATATGGGCCCATTTGGTTCCTATTTTGCTCTACTGGATCTCCATAGCAACTCACTGTAAATAAAATTATTTTGTGTTTTTATAGTTAAATATTAAAAATTGCATTAAAAAATATTAAAAAATATTTTGTGTAATGTAGAAATATAAGCAAGTTGTTGCAGATAGATTTTTAACAATAAAATCTTGTCTGGTCCCCCAAGGAACATATGAATCCCGGTTGAGAACTGCTAGTTTAGTAAATGGAGCTATTTTTGTTGTTATATATTCGTTTTAGGTTCTTGCATCTGATGTGACTGGTCTTGTGTCCTCTCTAACCACGAACATTTCGTCCCTCTTCATCAGCTCAACTATTTTGTATGTTTCTTACCAAGAGCAAAGCTCTGGGTCACAACAAAGAAAACTGTTGAGAGGCGGGAAAGGAAGATATTCTGAAACCAGGTGTAGGCTCCAAATTGTTTCGAACGGAGTGAACTCTCTTAGAATCATCCAATTTGTTGTTGGTGTAAAACCGGAATCTAGAATAAGTCTATAACATTAGTAGCCATCACTGCGATTTGAACCCAGATTTTACAGACCTGCAATAAATACCAACAGGCGCCTGCTCACGTTTCAACGCTTCTACCACTCCATCATCTTAAAGTGCTATTTTATTTATCAATTCCAGAAGAATTGGAGGTAAACTTGATGACAATTACATTTGAAATCGTAACGCAAAAGGCCAGAATAATTTTCGATGACTCTTTATGAATTCTTGCAATCCGATTCCAAAGATAGAAACTCCTAAAACTGTAAAACATTTCTTACAGTTTCATGATTTCCCGCCATCAACATTCTTTATCGTCTGAAGAACTGTTCACATGTAAAAACTCCGACGAACATCAAAAACATGTCATTCAAACCAAATAAATACATACAATAAAAAAAATCTGTAGCTAACTACATGCAATCTCTCGTTCGAGTGTGTGTGTTTGTATGTACATGTACATACATAAATGTAAGTATATATTTCTGCATGTATGTGTGTATGTATGCGTGGGTGAGTGTATGTATGCATGTATAAGTACAAATAAATAAATGAATATATACGCATCTACTTCTGCAGAGGGTGGGAGACAGCAGGGAAGAAAGAGATAGAGAGACGTGCCTTTGTGCATATGTTTGTGCGCGTGCGTTCGCGTATGTACGTGTGTGTTCGTATGTGCATGGTTGTGTGACATAGACGTGTGGTTAGACGGTTGAACGATGCCATACCGCACGTATTGTTTACAATTACAGTAATGAGAAGAAAATATGTTAGTTTCCCCCGGACTGCGCTGCTCTGAAATTTTCATTCATCAGGGGCGGTGACCTGCACTGACCTGAAACCGACAGAAGATAGGATACAGTTACACACACACACGTGTATACATGTATATACATATCTGTGTATACACACACATATATATATATATATATATATATA
>NC_068997.1:54296978-54299637 GCF_001194135.2 Octopus bimaculoides | reverse complement strand
TTATTATTATTATTATTGTTATTATTATTATTATTATTATTATTATTATTATTATTATTATCATTGTCTTTGCACAGCTTCTAACGCTGGAGATGTACTACGATGTCAGCTGTTCACTACCAGTGAACTAAGGTAACACCTCTTATTTTTCGAGCACCTTCCGCAGTATTCGAGCGGTTCCAAGCAGTGCAGTTTTCTGCAAGTGCTCCACCCTTATTGCAGCCCCTATTATACTATATCTATGATCCAGTGAGGAGTGAATCTTGTTTCACACACACACACATATACATACACACACAGTCGCACAGATATATACACACATGCACATACACAATGTGTATGAATGTATATATACGTGTGTATATACATAAATGCGTGTGTATCTGTGTGTGAATGCTTGTTCTTGTGTCCAATTGGGCTTAAGAAATTCACTGTGGAACAAGCGAGGTCCCAGGTTCGCTTCTATTGCTTCGCATCTCGGGCAAATATAAGGCATAGATATGTCACACACTGTACCACACTGATTCTGTATGAGAATTACGTTAATGGCATACATGTCTGAGGAATATTCAGCCACCTTCAGGTTTATTTTACGGGTAAGAAATTCACTTGACAGAACAAATGAATCTCTATCAAAACCGACGGAGATCCAATCGTATATATGCTTATATACGTATATATGTTTGTATGTGTGCGTGCATGTGTGCGTATGTGTGTATGTACGTGTGTATGCGTGCGCGTATCATAAAGACCAATTAGAATCCTCTACGTTTTGCAGTTTGTCTCAATGAAAGTGATTTATCAGAAAACAGGAAGACTATAATGAGTTTACCTTCCGTGTCAGTGATTTTGATGAAAAATTACAAAATAATTTATAGCCTGCTGCTACTGTTGCCATCAACTATAGAGAATTCCTCAGTTCCTTCATATGATACCATTTTTTTAAGCAAATTAAATGGGAGATTCCAAATGCATGCCTGTTGCTATATTAATGGACAAAATTATCTGTCGTTCGCTACAAGAATACAAATGGTAAATTTGTGAAAGATTTCTGGGAGATTCTTACATTAGCGAAAATAGAGATGCTAAACCGACATCGCATTTAGCTATAAAGTACCCAGATGAGCTACGCTGTTTGTTTTTTTTGTTTTTTTAAAGGAAATTAGTTGCTCGATCGTACGTCGATACTGCTGCCATGGAAAGCAAACTTTATCGTGGTTATTAAAAAATTACAGATTTCATAAGCACTAATTCTCGAACGTTATTCACATATAATCATTTTCTTTTAAAAAATCAAGTTGCTTTCGCATTTCTCAAAACATTATATTCTTCCAATATTCTATAAATTATTTGCTATTGTTAACAGCACCACAAAGAGATCTTCATTGTTCTATGATATTGCGGGAAATATTTCTCAAACATTCTCCAACGAGATGGAACTGGTTGTTGCAATTGGCTGAAATTGTTAAAGGAGAATAAGACAAAAAGAAAGCATCTCTTTCATAATATTCGGGAAAATTCTAGTTTTGAAGATAAAACGCAAAATGAAGCAAATTGATTTTCAACCGGTCTCGAATTCTTTCATTTGACATTTCGAGTATCTCCTAGCATTTGTTTTTTCTTTTCAATTCACTGTGCATATTTTTGAGGAAATGCCTTCAAAGTGTATGGATATTGCTTCTAGCTTTATTACAGCTGAAAGAACTTTCACCAAAATTTAAGAGATGAAGGAAGCTAAGTTTGATAACAACGGTGGTGCTCATTTTCTCTAGAAAAAGAATGAATCTTTCATCTCAAGAATGCTAGTACTTGAAACATATGGAACGCATCGACAATTTAGACTGTAAAAAAGACTTCTAATGCTTTTTCTAGAAAGAGTTTTCGAATCTCTATAGTAAATTTTGTTTTCCTTTTACTGGCCTTAGCTCCCAATTACAAAACTATAGTCAAACAGAGATGAGTTTTTCTAAATACCAATTAGAAAATGAAATGCATGAAGGGACTTTCAAATGCACATAAACTAATAAATTTCGTCTTAAATTTCTCAAAGATACCTTAAACTGTTGAGTGATCTTTTATTGCTTTCAATTCAATAAAAAATATCTACGAAAAATCAAATTCGAAAAAAGAACAATACAACTTGGTGTGTTCTCAGGCGAAGAAAATAATGGAGGAAAAGCGAGAAATTATTTTAAGTGGTTTTCACGGAAAAACTTTGCCAAAGAAGTCATAGGGATGAGTTTCACTTCAAGTAAATTATTTAGCTGCAATTTTTGTGGTAAAGTTACTTTTTATTGCTATTTAAATTGTTAAGTCAGTGTGAAATAATGTGAAGTGCTACAGACTTGCAACAAAACCTAAAAAACGAATGCAAAACAAAACCGTTCACGTTTTAATATAAATCTCTATTTTTATTAAAGATAGCGTCAAGTAGGATTTATATAATGTTTATCCGCCTTCAATTATACGGTTTTGAGTTTTAAAATTGTATACTTTAGATTAAATATCAGCACTCGATATATATATATATATATATATATATATATATATATATATATATATGAGTGTGTGTGTACGTGCACGCGCGTGCGTATGTATATCTGTCAATACACACACATATATATATATTATATATATGTATATATATATATGTATATAT
>NC_068997.1:54295352-54296968 GCF_001194135.2 Octopus bimaculoides | reverse complement strand
AGTCTAGCCAGGCTCATGGGTCCGGTTTCCCGGTTTCAAAATTGTACATGTTCCCCAGCTGGACGGGACGCCAGTCCATCGCAGCGTTACTCATTTTTGCCAGCTGACTGGACTGGAGCAACGTGAAATGAAGAGTTTTGCTCAAGATCACACACGCGGTGCCCGGTCCAGTAATGGAAACCACAATCTTACGATCATGATGCTGACATCCTAACCACTAAGCCACGCGCCTCCACACACACACACACACACACACACACAAACACACACACACACACACATATATATATATATACATATATCAATGTATGTGTATATACAAGTCTGTGTATACGTATATATATATATTTGTATTATATTTATATTTATATATATAATTTCACATATTACACATCACACACACACACACACACACATACACACGCATATATATATATATTTATGTATGTGCAGATATATACATAGCATACGCTATGTGTGTGTGTGTGTGTATATATATATATATATATATATATATATATATATATATATATATATATATATATATATAAATATATATATATATATATCAATGTATGTGTATATACAGTTGTGTGTATGCGTGTATGTATATATGTATATATCTATATATGTGTAGATATTCCAGTTTTTCTCCCTCCAGCCTGTCTGCGCTCCTACTTACTGACAGACTAACAACAAACCCCGACTTTGTTCTTTCTCTAAGAATTTCCAGCGATTCTCCATCCACCAGAAGCAAACTTGCTCTAAACTGGCTGCTATGTCAGCCATTTGCATGCGATGTATCAAAATTACATTAACGACTGGAGGGATTCTCTACCTGTCTGCTTCCTGCTATTATTTCGTCTCGCCCTAGTGCCATACATACCATACCTGTCAAACACATATCAGAACCGCCCCGAATGTCTATTAACGTCGTTAATACAAATTCTCTTTTTCTACATCAATTTTTTCCGCTGTAATTTATGTGTCGTCTTCTGTTTTGTTTTATTTCGTTAGTATTTTCTCACAATATTCTAAGATGTGTGGGGCATCCAGCTATCAGAACTGTCTGAAAGTATTAGACGTAGTATTTCATAGTATTTAGTCGCATCTCTTTCGGTTTCGGGTTCAGATCATAGCAAGCTTGATTTGGTTTATTTCATGTCCCTCTATTCAAAGAATGCAGCTACCAATTAACTTAACGACGCAAAATAATCAGCCATTATTCTCCATCAGTCGAATTAGAAATTTATTCCTTTGCGTTTGCTTTATGGAATGCTACTTTGAGTAGGGTTTAAGTTGTTAAGGTGATCATGACGTGGAACCATATATCACTGTAATATTTTCTACAGAGATTCCTTTTTCTAACTAAATTAGAAATTTCGGTACATCTTTCATTCTTATTTTCTTCTCTTTGCCTCTCTTTCTGTTCCTTCTGTCTCTTTCTTCCTCTTTCTTTCTCTCTGCTTATTCTGAAAAAAAAAAAAAACGAATACATTTTGTTCTCATAATAAAGTTTCCTACTGATAAAAGACTTGTTTCCGCTTTACCAGTTAAAGTAAGTTAGACCATCTCTCTCTCTCTCTCTCTCTCTCTCTCTCTCTCTCTCTCTCTCT
>NC_068997.1:54291148-54294645 GCF_001194135.2 Octopus bimaculoides | reverse complement strand
TATATATATATATATATGTATGTATGTATGGTATGTATACACACAAGCATACGCACACACAGATACACAAACACAGGCACACGCACATATATAAATATATATATATATTTACATACGTTCATTTATATATAGGTGTGCGTGCTTATACATATTTATATTTATAAACAATATGTGTGTATAAGTTTATTGTACACCGAAACAAATATGTAGATACTATAGAGTGTATATATATAAGAAGACGTACATATGTAATATATACTAGAAATATTTGTGAGGTTTCGTTTAGTCTGTCAGTGGCAAGATCGATACACTTAACACATGAATATATTCCAAATACATTTAAAGTAATATTTTATTGTGCCTTGTCTGAGAATACGTAAAAGAAAAATATATATAGTTTGAAGAAAATAGCATCTCACACATCTTTGAAACTGAAAGAATTTAGCATCTAAAAGACATTTGGACACGGAATATAATACATGTAATATCATTTACATGACATTCTTGGAAGTCAAATAATGACAAGGAATATTAGATCGATGGAGTATGCAGCCAGCGTAGAGTTAATCGCATTTCGAACAATGATTGATTTAAGATAGATAGATAGTTTGGAATTCGACAGAGACAACTACATGTCACCTTTCTATTTCTTTGCGTCTTTTTAAGAAAATATAACTTTCATTTTCCTTCTAAATGTATTGAAACCTTTCTAAGAAACAGAAGTTTATAAACTTCAAATAATTGGTAAAAAAAAAAAAAAAAGACTGTTTTCAGGAATTGGTTACAGAAATTATTTTTATTCAGATATTTTGAAATTCCATTCGCCATATATTCCTAGTAATACGTATCGTTAATTGTAATCTAACATACATCTAACTGTAACGTATAACTGGCATATAGCTAACGGTAGAGGTGTACAATGGAAGAATGAAGTTCACAGTAAAATTCTAAATTGTAACGTGTCGCTTACGATGACGTTGTAGCACAGAAGAGATGTTGTTTGTACTAAATTCATAAATATATCTGTAACTATACTTCTTACTTTACCAGAATCTTACTTTTCTCTAATATTGCATGAAGGAAACCAATCATTTAACACGTAGCGAGTTAAAACTGTTTCACTGTACACTGAAACAGATAAAATTTTCTGTAGCTGCATCCATTGCGTAGTAAATTTAACTAAATCTTCTAACAGTGGATCGAGTCCTGCCCTTGGTAATACAATGTTAGTAGAAAAACCAGCTCTTGTATTTTCCCATTCGTAAAATCTGTTCCTCATCTAAAGTGAACATAGTATTTCATAAGAGGCCCATTCGAAGTCACATACTTCCAGTAGTGAACGTAACATAGTTTCATATATTTAGTGGGCGTTATGTGTTTCTTTTTCTTTTCTGGAAACATAATCGTGAAAATGAAAATTAACAAAAGAAGGAGGAATTAAAGAAATATGCCAGAAGCCACCAATATGATAACTAATACAGTCTAGATTTATATACATGCATATGTGTATGTATGTGTGTGTTTGTGTGTGTGTAATAACTTCAAGAATCATCAGATTTATTTGAAAATCCTGGCCACAACTGGAAAGGCCTAAAGTCAGGAATAGAATTAAAGAACATATCCAATATTTAGTGTGCTATTTGGAGAGAATTGACACAGACCTGGAAGATTGATGACATTTTTATAAACACAGATACAAAGCTACACACAACGTCTTGTAGAATGGCTTCAAAGGAAAGACGGTTGTAAAGTTGATTCTTAAAAATATACTTCGAGTAAATTGTCTTTAATTCTTCCAAACACAAAATGGAGTTTAAAACTTAAAACGTTATGAAACATTTGCGAATTAACTTTCTTTGTGAAATTAACTTAAGAAATTAAACTTAAATATTTTGGTATCATTTCCCATACATTGAACATTTGCCAATAATTACCAATAGGTTCTGGGTCCCTCTCTCTCTCTCTTTCTTTATATATATATATTTATATATTCTTTTACTCTTTTACTTGTTTCATTCACTTGACTGTGGTCATGCTGGAGCACCGCCTTTAGTCGAAAAAATCGGCCCCAGGACTTATTCTTTGTAAGTGTAGTACTTATTCTATCGGATCCTTTTGACGCACCGCTAAGATACGTGGACATAAACACACCGACATCCGTTGTTAAGCGATGGTGGGGGGATAAATACAAACACACACACACACATATATATACACGACGGACTTCTCTCAGTTTCCGTCTACCAAATCCACTCACGAGGGTTTGGTCGGCACGAGCTTATAGTTGAAGACACTTGCCCAAGTTGCCTCGTAGTGGGACTGAACCCGGAACCATGTCATTGGGAAGCAAGCTTCTTACTACACAGCCACGCATACGCCTATAAAACTATTTAATTACATTATATTTTTTAAATCACCGAGTAATAATATCAAATTTCTGATGAACATTGTGAATATAATAACAAATATTTTGGCCTTGTATATTTTTAATTAATTTATAATTTTTTTTTTCAGTTCATTAAAATGTATTCATTAAATTTCTTATTTCTCTATTTGAATAATAACATCAGATTCTTGAATTTGAAATTCTGAGACACGAATCTTGAAACATCGCACAATACGGGTTTTAATTTCTTGGGGAATTTTACACAAACTGATTACAGCGAATTCTGTTTGTTTAGGTTCATTCAAAACACTGATTATTTATATTTGGTCGCTGACACAGCCTGGAAGAATTACATTCATGACGTTTCATGAAGGAACAATTAGCTGAATAAAAATTAAGAAATATAATGAAATTCAGATAAATAAATTTATAATTTCTTCAGCTAATAACCTTGCTTTTAAAGATTATGTACTTCGAATGTTTCTATCTAGACTACGAATCTCAATTATACAGTATATATCAACCTAATTTATATCTAGATCTAGACAAATAACTACATCTTACAATATCTAGGTCTACATCGGTGGTTGTCAACCATTTTGTTTTATATCTAAACTCCTTTGATCTTTATTTTACTCGAATGGACCCACGAAACCATTCCAACTTGAAGAATTCAATATTTTTTTAATATAATTAAATATTATGAAGAATTGTATAAAATATTGTTAAATTATTTTGTGTATTTTAGAAATATGAGCAATGTCTGGCACAATAAATTAAACAAAATACTATTATATCCCCCCCTCACCCAACAGTCATATGGACCATGGTTGAAAGCCATTGGTCTACATTATTAACGTCATGTTTCAAGAATTTATACTTACATTACTTACATCCACGTCATTAGTTTCATGCATAGAATATAGTTATTCAGAATATTTATATCTACATTAATAGCGCTATGCAGTGTATATGTGTGTATTGAACGCTACCCACTAAAGCTTTTTTTTTTCTTACTCTGTCTCTGTTTATTTTCTCGTGTTCCTTTCCGTTGAAGAGCGTAGGCTCAAAACGTAAAAGATTTCCTCACCTTCCCGAGCGTTAAACTATA
>NC_068997.1:54286769-54291076 GCF_001194135.2 Octopus bimaculoides | reverse complement strand
ATATATATATATATATATAGTTAATAAAAAAACGTGGAAAAACGCAACAGGAAAAAAAACAACGTGAGGACGTGATACATGCAAATTATTGGCAGACGTCCGGGGAAAGAATGGAAAATAAAAAACTCTTCACATCAGGAACAGGAGACGGATGAAAGTCCAAGAGAAAAGAAAGACGGAGAACGAAAAAGAAATCGCCAACGATCCACATACGGTTACATTTTGAAATATATATATTTGTATATACACTACCAACCTCAGATTTAAAGAGAGTAGTGTATATTTAAAGAGTTTATACAATCAACCTCGCATGTAAAAGTGCGTATTTACAATATCTATATCCACAGTGTATATATTTACAGTTGAATTTACAATACTAATTTCCTCTGTAATGAAGTTACATTTAAAATATTTATAGCTATATATTATAAGCCTTCTTTTACAGACTGTACACACTCACACACACAGACATTATTTATGCCTACATTATTAATCACATATCGTTTATCGCTTTGTGTTTTTTTTACATGCCGCCATCAGGTGTTTCATTTCTTCTTATCTACATGTTGGTATTTTAACACAGGCAGACGGTCATTACTCATGGGATACAATACTGAAAGCGAGATAATTACAGATATTTCAAGGCAGCTGAAGATATTCAAGAAATAACAGCCGAGTCACAATAAAATCTCACTTACTTTAAGAAAAAGCAAAAGTAGGACGGCCATACTGGATGCTATATGAGGAGTTTCTGAAAGATCGTGATGGTCAAGGACGGATTGTATTTGAGGGTTGGTCTGCCGGGTCAAGTCACACCACTGCCTTAATTACAAAATCTGCAATGTCACTGCTAATGCCGGAGCTGGTGCTGGTGCTGCCACTACTACTACTACTACTACTACTACTACTACTACTACTACTACTACTACTACTACTACTGCTGCTGCTGCTGCTGCTGCTGCTGCTGCTGCTGCTACTATTTATTTATCTATGTGCGTATGTGTGTTTACATTTTGCACGGTTTTCATTTATTCATATATATATATATATATATATATATATATATATATATATATATATATATATATATACATATATATATGAATATATAGCCGAATATAGATATTATTTATGTGTGTAGGTCTACACCTTGTATATGTGTGTGCGCGTGTGTGTGTATATGTGTGTGTGTGTGTATGTATGCATGTATGTATGTATGTATGTATAGCATGGTATATTATTCAGAGTTGATGTCCCGGAATGCTTCTGTAATTAAATTTACCCGAGACACAAATAAACAAAACGTCATCAACATTAAATAATTACCAGTCAGATGCGTCTTCCTCGCTCGTGATTTCGTGAGGTTTTGAAAAATTATCAAATTACTTCCAAATTGGATGTCATTTTATTTGTTGTGTGTTGTTGTGTATTTGTAAAGATCCATTACATAGAGAATACAGGAGCGTTCTCCTGTGTGTTTTTGCCCTTTTTGAGAGAGAACAAGAGTTTATGTTCTAAAACAATGCTTTACTCGCCAGATAATTTCTAAAACTATTAGTAAAATGGCGTCTACTGAAGTGGTGATGCGAGGAGGTTTCTGCAAAATTGGTAGTATCATATAAGTTTTCCACACAGAAAAAGAACAAAGTGGACGGATCAAAAACTATCAACAGAAAAGGGATAATAATTCAAAGAGCAAAAACTCGTTTGGACACTTTTTTTAAAAAAACTAAACTAGCGATATTTGTCACTACGTCCATTGTAGAAGCCATCAGCGGATCCGTATGTTTGTAATTTAGAAGAAATTGATGGTCGTAAGAAAGATCAATTGGAAAATAACTTACTGGGGCCAGTGCATTCTTGCTCCTACAAAAAAACAGTAGGGGCTTCTATATATCTCTCACAGCAGACATTCATATATGACCACTGACTGACCAATATATATGACACCATATACTGATCTGAGGCCGAGCCAGGATGTATGAAAGTGCATGTCTGATCTTCAAGGCTGTGGAGGAAGCAATCACTGCACGTTTCCCAGAGGTTGGTGCTGCAGTATATATGGGAAAACAAACAGACGCTCACGGGCATTGGTAAACATATTGGCATTTACATCATTTACATTATTTATATTTGACAGATATTTGTCCTCATCTTGTTTGTTGTTAACGCAACGTTTTGGCTGATATACCCTCCAGCCTTCATCAGGCGTCTTGGGGAAATTTCGAACCTCGGTTCTCACTCCTTTAAAATAATTGCCCGTTGATTACTGGAGCCGATATAATGTACCCACTCCCTTACCCAAATTTCAGGCCTTATGCCAGTAATAGAAAGGATTATCATCATCAGCATCATCATCATCATCATCATCATCATCATCATCATCATCATCATCCTCGTCCTCCTCCTCGTCCTCCTCCTCCTCCTCCTCGTCCTCCTCCTCCTCCTCATCATTATTATTATTATTATTATTATTATTATTATTATTATCATTATTATTATTATTATTATTATTATTATTATTATTATTATTATTATTATTGCTGTTAATGCCACGACAGTGGTATTGATTTGCAATATGAACCCTGGTAACGGGCAACATTAACCCGCAATGAATGACCTTAGCACCATCTGCATCGCAATATTCTGAACTCTTCTCTTCCGAACAGTTTTTATTGTTATTGTAATTCATGAACGCTAGCAATTTGCAGGAGAGATTAAAGTTTTGCATATATCACACAATAAAACAGGTTCCTTATCTCTAACTTGAACACAATATATTCCACATATTAATTGAATAAGTTATAACTGCACAATTGTAATAACTAGTTAAATTCATTTCTTCCTGCCCAGCATTATTTGCTACACATTCAATTTATTATGGTTGCAGTTTACTAAAATTAATTCCTCTTGTTTAACATTTCCTCTCATTTACAACCTTCTGGAAGAGATGGAGTCCAGACAAGTCTTGCCAAAAATTTGTTTAGTCTAAATTTAGGCAACGTATAGAAAGCTGAGTAGGAGATAATATACCAAATGAAATTATTGATAGCTATCTAGAAATACTAATCGAAAATATTATTGGTTGTCTAGAGATACAGTGATACATCGCATTACGAGTTTCATTCGTTCAATGACTGAGCTCGTCTTATGAATTACTCGTTTTACAAATCAATTTTCCCCGTTGAAGTTGACTAAATTATAATTAATCCGTTCCAGCCCCTACAAAACCACGCAAAAATAATTTTTCATTGGTTTTAAAACAGAAAAGATGTAGTTACAAGGAAAATGACAATTATGAAAAAGAGAATGCAGAAGAAATATGGAAACTGGTTTTATTAATTGAATTACTTTAAAGACGGGACGATTTCTGTGCTCGTACTGCGGATTTCCACTCGTATTGCGAGACAAAAATTCCTACGAGTTTCGGCTCGTACAGCAAATTACTCTTACAATGGGGCACTCGTACTGCTAGGTTCTACTGTACTTATTTCAGTTTTTAACGCACCAAAGAAATGCAGGTCTGCGTTGTCGTTTTTCCTTATTTGAGACTTTATTCATTTGACGTCCCAACCATGACCTGATTTAGAAGGATCTAACACTGTATTATGTAATACATCTTCGCCCTCTTAAAGATTTCCGCGTCAATTCTGCGAGATCTGGCCACTAATTTTAGGAGTAATTCCACAGGCTACTTGAGGTGTCTTCGTTTGTCAGGGCCGAAAACTTGCATACGAGGTATACAAATATATATATATACAGAATAACACAGTATATAAATACATTGTACATTTAAACACATAAGAGGTATCCATCAAAATTTTACACGCTAGGCCACTGGTGGTAGACATTTCTAATATTTTATTACTCTTCAATATTATTAATTATACACAATATATATATTACATAGATACATAAGTATGAACAATTTCATGTACTATGCTGGATACATTAAGTGTTCGTCTAGTGTGTTTATTTTTTGGTTCATTTTTATGTGTCTTGATTATGCCTGCACCGACGATTAAAAAGTGCATTTTGTGGACTAATTATGAAATCACATGATCTGCAGCTGAATCTGTTTTTAAAACGCTCGCTTCGAGAGTTGCATTCCCTCGCTTTCGGTACAAAGTGTTTATTATGGTAGTTTTGACTTTAAGAGTCCCTCCTAGCGTGAGGCATTTATGTATAGTAATGCCGCTAATATAAATAAATATATTTAAAGGGAATAATTAATAAATTTTTCCCATATGAGGTTTTTCACGCTAACTACTTGATAAATTCTTAGGTGGGTATATATATATATATAT
>NC_068997.1:54285596-54286652 GCF_001194135.2 Octopus bimaculoides | reverse complement strand
TATTGTTAAAATAGATTAGCTTATTTCTCATTTCTTCATTGAACTCGCCAGATTTAACAAAAGATTAACGCGGGAAACAAACGAAAACGGTAGCAGTACCAGCTGAGACAAAAACAGCAGTAGGAACAACAGCAACAGCAAAACCATAATAAAATTAATAACAATAATAATAATAATAAAAATATTAATATTAATAATAATAATAATAATAATAATAATAATAATAATAATAATAATAATAATAATAATAATAATAATAATAATAATAATAATAATGATAATAACAATAATAATAATATTCTGTATTGAACATGAAATTAGCAGACATGTATCCTCTCCACTCCCTCCGCGCTCTTCGTAATAATATACAGGAAATAGGGGCAAAAAAATAAATAAATCTTCCTGTTGAAAATCCATTTGAAGCGATCATGTTGGCAAAATCTAATCGATATTTATGTATAACTAATTAGCTAAATTGGGAAATGGTCGTGTATCTGATGTAGCATCTCTGTTAATTCTTTTATTTTCCAGCCAATTATTGGTTCTCTACGAATAAGAAATATGATCGATTTCCCGAAATCATGGTTTGAAGATTTTTTAGAATTTTTGTGGGTTTTTGTTTTGCTGTTGTTGTTGTTGTTTCAACGACTAGATAATGAAATCACTCACTGGAGTGCATGGTTTGCGAAAATGGTTTTTAGAGCAATGATTTAAAGGGCAGAGAGAAAAAAAGATCAAAATGACCTTAGAAAACCTAAACAATAGAGAACTGTGACGAAGCTGGGATGTAGTAAGATGAGAGGAGAAGGTGGAAGAGGGGAAAGAAGAGGAAGGAGGAGAAGGCTGGGAAGAGAAAAGTAAGAATCAAAAGGAGGGGAAGGAGGAGGAAGAGGGAAGTGAAATATAGCCCCAATTTCATGTTGAAACAGAAATTCAATGGAATCGTAGTGTTGAAAAATTAATCTCACAGGAATGACTTATTATTATTATTATTATTATTATTATTATTATTATTATTATTATTATTATTATTATTATTATTATTCTCACTTTATA
>NC_068997.1:54283828-54285021 GCF_001194135.2 Octopus bimaculoides | reverse complement strand
ATATGTATATATATGTATATATATGTATATATATGTATATATATGTATATATATATAAAATACTCATACAGTAATCCCTCGAGTATCGCGAGTGTTACGTTCCCAAAACCTCGCAGTAGATGACAATCCGCGAAGTAGAAACAGTGCAATACTGTATATATTTCTTATTAATATTTATAATTTGCATAGCACATAGATTACAACGACCCCTAGTGTACAGGTGGTACTTGGTTCACCGAATTATAAAAGAAAAAGGGGATAGCACTATAAAGGCAGCGAGCTTGGAGAATAGTTACGGCGCCGGACAAAATGCTTAACGGCATTTCGTCCGTCTTGATGTTCAGGGTTAAAATTCTGCTGAGGTCAGCTTTACCTTTCAGCCTATCAGGTTCAATGCAATAAGTACCAGTTGAGTACTGGGGTCGATGTAATCGACTTAACCCTCCCACAAAATTGCTTCACTTCTACCATAAGTTGGAACCGATGTTTAAACGTACTTCCCACTTTTTAACGAAACATGTGTAACACAAAATTAAAATGTTACCACATATTCCAACTCTTGTTTTAATATATAAATATGTTGATGTGTGCTAGTTATTGGCTTACGCGCACTACGACTCTGGTATCCTCAAGTTAATTACGTTAATTATAAGCCTGCTTAAATATTCATTTGCAAACATAATCCATAGCCAGTAATGAACATAGATATGGCAAGCATCAAAATTTATGAAAGACTATTTCCCATTTTTCTAATATCATTGATAAGCACTTTTCTTGCTGTTACCAATTCCATGACTCAATGCTATTGTTTTGTTATCTTCTTCGTTCTGTTGCTATTTTTCTTCATATTATTGTATTTTTGCTAATATTGTTATTATTGGTGTTGTTGTCGTATTGTTGTAAATGCTTCAAGACTTTTCAGTTTTGATATTTTGTTTCAGAATCACACGAAACCACATAAATGGTATTTTGTTTCATAATTGCTTTATTATTACGTTGTGTGTATCAGTCAGTGTGTGTATATATGTGTGTGTGTGTTTCTGCGTGTATGTGTGTTTCTGTGAGTGTGTTTGTGTTTGTGTGTGTGTGTGTGTCTGTGTGTGTGTATGTGTGCGCGTACACGTATGATAGTTCTGCTTTTGCATATGTATCCATTCTTGTATATATATATATATATATATATATATATATAT
>NC_068997.1:54281237-54283456 GCF_001194135.2 Octopus bimaculoides | reverse complement strand
TGTATATATATATATATATATATATATATATATAGATAGATATACATATATATGTGTGTGTGTGTGTGTATACATACATATATATATATATATATATATATATATATATATATGCATGCATGTATATACACGTGTGTGTATATGTACTATTGCATTTGTGGCGAAACTCACCGTTCCGTAATATTACTGCTGTTGCATCTATTGTTAGCATTGAACATCATCAACACGTGGACATAATTGGGTGTAATTGAAATAAAGGCAAATAACAAACGGCAAAACGAATCTCGATTCTTTCATCTCCAAACAATTTCACAAGAACAAAGAAGTCATGCATGGCTTTTGCTTGAAAATCTCGACGTACAAAACTTTCCGATCGATAAATCGATGCTATGTAGATAACAGTCGCTGCAAACATAACAATGATATTTGTTATCAGAAGGTTATCGATTTTAAGCTTTTATGCCCACCCCGTCCCGTCACTACCTCTCGCCCATCGCCTCCTTCCCATATTTCTTCTGAAGACGATCTATGTTTTTCCTTGATCAATCAAGGCAGTAAGATATGAGATATGCACATGCATTGCAGTTTTGTTTTAATAATTTTTCTCCCTGGGAGATGAGTTCCGGTGGCATTTGGTAGATATATGTATACTAGTGTGCAGTGGGCTAAAATATGATGTCCTTGCTTCATTAGAGCGATCTTTTCATGGCGCTTTCTCTTCACAATCAATTTACAAGAACATCTAAGTACTGTTTGGTAGCGAGAAAAGAAAGCGTTACAAACACGGTTTTAAAGGATTATAAAAAGAGATAATGGGTGTCAAGTATCTCGCGCTTGAAATTGGTTTAATTTGCGAACAACAACAACAACAACAACAACAACAACGACAAAAGTAACAACATCACTGACAACGATAATAGCTGCAGCAGCAGTATTAACCGCAGCAATAATAGTCCTTTCTGCTATAGACACAAAACCTGATATTTTGGAGGAGGGAATTATAGGGACCTCAGTGCTTGACTGGTTGACTTGCACCTCTTTCACCGATCCTGAAAGAATAAAAGGCAAGGTAGACTTAGGTGAAACTTGAATTCAGAAAGTACAAACGGAAGAAGTGTCGCGAAACATTTTGTTCGGCGTGCTAACTATTCGGCTTGCTTTTCACTAATAATAATAATAGTAATAATAATAATAATAATAATAGTAATAATAGTAATAATAATAATAATAATAATAATAATAATAATAATAGAACATGGAACAAATTGGGGCTGCGACAAGGGTGGAGCATTTGCAGAAAACAGCACTGCTTGGAATCACTCGAATAACTGCGTAGACTGCAGTTTGAATCAAAATCTTGTTTCAGAAGTATTTCTGTAGTTTTATGATTCCGTATTGATTACATATTTCTATTAGATGTTTTCTTTCCTCCTTTAAGAAAGATCGGTTGAACTATAGTAGTCTTCCATATTGATTCCTTTCCTGTGTATTTAGTTTCAGATTAAACTGATAACGTAGAATGCTTAACTTTAGATTGTTCTTCGCTTCTAGATCTGATCCTAGGAACTGGGGCACGTGAGCTTGAAATTTAGCTCGGTTTCCAAGACAGACATAAAGGTAACTGAGATTACAAAGCTTTCCATCCCTGTACTGGACGCTAGTCCGTCGTATGTTCAGCTTCCCATCTATTGGTGCAACACATTTACAGATGAGTGACCTCAGAGCTAAACACATCGCTCAGTCCAAGAGTCGAAACCATAATCTTACGAACGTGACTGTAACATACTGGCCATAAGACCACGCCCCTTCACTGATTCGAAACTATAATATTTAAAATCCCATGGCTACTTCATCTCCGTTTTCCATGTGTGGTGCTAATATTTCATGGAAATTACTCTCCATACATTTTCTTTTATGACTAGTTATCGCTTTCCTCATGCTAATCCTTAGTCAATCAGCATATTGTTGTATCTGCTTAAATAAATTGCTTTCAATCTGGTCTCTATTTGATGGATTAGTTCGCTTAGCTTGTATGGCTGAATACATGCGATGTCACTTCTCATTTTTCTATTCTCGTCTTTCCAAGTTCCCTTCGTGCATATTAATGAAGGAACAGAGAGTACGTTTTATATATTTCTAACATATAACTTAGCAGTTAGCTATATAAACTGACTACATTAGCTATAAGACTGACACTACCATGTATATATATATATATA
>NC_068997.1:54279262-54280014 GCF_001194135.2 Octopus bimaculoides | reverse complement strand
GTGTGTGTGTGTGTGTGTGTGTGTGTGTGTGTGTATATATATATGTATATATTAATCTGTCAAGTGTTTGCCTGTGTGTCGTGATTCAACGTGTTAAAAAGTGTGTGTTATTGCAGGCATATGAACAATGTTTGCGTGTGTGTTGATGTGTTTGCATGTTTTATCAGAATCAAAGTTCTGTTGATTTATCTTTCAATTACTGGCGCTTCGTTATAATACGCATTTCGTGTCTCATTAATAAAAACTTGATAAATTAAAGAGTATCTAGTGTAGCTACTTTACTTTCATTTCAATATTCTCACTTTATAATACTTACTCCCCCACAAGACTTCCACACTCCCCGCACCGATTGATATACACATAACACTTTACAACATTCCTTCACACAGACAAATACACAAAAGGAAAATTACACATTAATAAGCCAATTATATATTAACATGTGTACACACACCACCGGAAGCGCAGTCATGTATGCTGACGCATATCGTAGTTATTTACAGAGACAGACGCACTGATGTTCTGGTACTGATCGCTACATTCTCACACACACGAATAAATACCACATACATAGGCACCGATACACAAGACAGTATACACTCACTCATTCAAATTCAAGCTTTCTCACGTCTATGGGCAAGAAGACTTGAAATAAAATGAACAATGACATACATACATAAATGCATGCACACAAACACACGCACGCACACACACACATATGTACATAAGTATATATATATATATATATATAT
>NC_068997.1:54277257-54279000 GCF_001194135.2 Octopus bimaculoides | reverse complement strand
GTATTGACTACAGTGTTTGTTTTTTGAAGTTTGATGCTTTTACAGCGGCTCTCAAGAGGTGGTGGGGGACAAACACAGGCACACACCACAAACACACACACACACACACACACACACACACACACACACACACACACACACACACATAAACATACGACAGGTTTCTTTCAATTTTCGTCTACCAAATTCACTCACAAGGATTTGGTCGGCCCGAGGCTATAGCAGAAGGTACTTGCCCAAGTTGTCACGCAGTGGGACTGACTCTGGAACTATGAGGTTGGGAAGCAAACGTCTTACCACGCGTGCCAAAGTACACTCTTTCCCCTTCTCTCTATACAATGTGAAGTGTGACTGGAGAAACCAACCAACCAACCAACTGACATTTAGATCGATTATTATAACACCGATAGCTAATATAAATCATTAGTGTAACAACATAACTAATATAATTAAGTTGTTTAGAATATAACGGTAACACAAAAGTTAAATTTGGTAACTTTCTAAAACTTCCTGTAGACATTAACAAAGAATACACAAATTATATCAGATTCTTATTCTATATTTTCCTAATTTTCCTTCGTCAATCACATAACGAGATAATTTGCTGTTATGAAGAAAAAAGAGAGGAAAAAAGAGGAAGAGAGAGAATAAGAAAGAGAGAAAGGAAAAGAGAGAGATAGAGAAAGATACCTAACGAACCTGGCCCAATTTCGTATTAATTTCGTCAATAAAATATATTTTTTATAATTATGAGAAAACACTGAATATTAATCCTATATATTAAATACACCAACTTTCATAAACTTCTGCTTCACTCTTTAATAATTTAAGCTGGTGCATCTCTCCCCCTCTCTCTCTCTCTCTCTCTCTCTCTCTCACTCTCTCTCTCCCTTTGCTTCTTTGTTTCATATCTTTCTTTCTCTTTCTCTTTCGGTATTTCTAGCGGTGTAACACACTAACGATGACCCTCTCAACCCAGATATTTACAGATAAATAGGTGGAGATGTAAGCATATGTATATTGTATATATTTCACCGGGAACTCGCTTCAATCATTGGACGGTAGCCATATTGGGACACCGCCTTAAAGGGTTTTAGTTGAACGAATCAACCTCATGTATTCTTAAGCCTGATAATTATTCGATCGATGTTCTTTGCCGAACCGCTATATTACAACAGCGTAAACAAATAAGCAGAGGTTGTCAAGCAGTTACAGGGACGAACCCGAACACACATTTGTGCACACACACACACACACACACACACACACACATATATATATATATATACATACATACATACATACATATATATATATATATATATATATATATATATATATGTATATATATATACGTAGGTAAATTAAAATTTAGAGGTAATACTTGACAATTGTAAGCACCTGTGTATGCCAGCTAGTGATTGCGGTGAAAGAATAAATTGTAAATCCCAAAAATAACAACAAAACTACAAAGGATTCCGTGGTACACGTGTTTCAAGCTTTATATGTGTATGGGATCATTCCAGTTTCCGTCTACCAAATCCACTCACAAGGCTTTGGTCGGCCCGTGACTATAATAGAAAACACGTGCCCATAGTGCCATGCAGTGAAACTGAACCCGAAAACATGTGGGCCGAAGCAAACTTCTTACCACACAGCCACGGTTCCACCTATACATTCACAAATACATACATATACACAAATGTGTGTATAGATACATATATATACATATACATATATATG
>NC_068997.1:54276564-54277247 GCF_001194135.2 Octopus bimaculoides | reverse complement strand
TGTATGTATGTATGTTTGTGTGTGTGTCTGTTTACGAGAGACGTTCTGTATTGATATTCATGATAAAAGTACGGTTGAACACCTTGTCATTCATTATACGCATTCAAAATATTGTAGTAATTCTTAGAGCCGTTTTTTCTAATCTATCATATTTCTCCTTTGTCTCTTTACTTTACTGAGAATAAAAAATGTAAATCCATTCATTATTTCTTTTTTTCTAATTTCGAGTTTTAAAGTGTAATTTAATAATTTTCTCCGATTCTTTGTTAAATTTGGTCGCACATTTTTCTCCATTAGCTTTTCCTTGTTTATTTATTAATTTCTTTTTTTTTTTTTTTGCTAATCGTTTGTTTTCCTTTTTCATGTAATTAAATAAAGTATAGCCTGTGTTGACTTTAAAATTGATGGATCTTATTTCAAAAAGTGAAATCATTCTTACTTTTATAAAATAAAATAAAATAAAATAAAAAATAAACTCTTTATTTTTAGGGTCAGTTAAAAGAGTGTGAAAGACTAGGCCTTTGCTATTCATAGTGGGATAGAGATTTTGACACAAGGCCAGCAACTTTGGAAAGAGGGAGTAAGCCGGTTACATCGACCCCAGTACTCAACTGGTACTTGTTTTATCGACCCCGGAATGATGAAAAGCAAAATCGACCTCGGCAGAATTTGAACTCTTAACA
>NC_068997.1:54273694-54276239 GCF_001194135.2 Octopus bimaculoides | reverse complement strand
TATATATATATATATATATATATATATATTATATGATTGAACGCTACGCATTCTCTTCCAAGTAAGTTTTATCTTAATAATTCTGATGTGCATTCTATACGATCTTTTCCCTCTTTCAGTTTTCTCTCTTTCTCTCTCTTACTCTTTTACCTCCTCTTCTCCCACTATTCTATTCTATTACTCTGTCACACTCTCTCCCTCACTCCTCCTTCCTCACGTGGCTCCCACCTGACCATCGGCCATATTTCTTTCTCTCTCTCCGTTGTAGCTAGAAAAAGGAAGACGTGTTCTTTTCTGTCTCTTTTGTCCAGGCTTGATTTACGCGTTCACCACCACAACCTCGTTTAGGCTTAGCAGCCCTTCCTGTTTGCTTTCACTGTCCTGTTTTTGTCACCAATTTTGACCCTCAGCAACTGTTTTATCGAAAGCGTATATTGTTGCTAAATGCTCTAAATACAAGTGTAGAAAAACAGCCAACAGCTGATGAAGGGTCGTTCTTTATGTTTTATATTTGTGTCTTTCGTTGTTCGAAAAAATAGTTCATATTCCATGTACTCGTACTTCGTATCTTTTTGTTGTACACTTTTCATGACGTCCTGTGCCCATGTATGCTTATATGTATACGTATAGATATAAGTATGTACATATACGCATGTATATATGCATATATATATTATTTATAATATTATATGATTGAACATTATGCATCCTCTTCCAAGTATATATATATATATATATATATGATAGTAAAAGAACCCAGAAAACTTCGAGTAGCAAAAGTACTTGGCAAAAATTGATTGGATTCGAACCTAACTACATACGATTTGAACTGGAAAAGAGAGTAAAATTAATCAATGCGTAATGTATGGTATCAATCGCTCTATCGATTCTACAAATCCTCTTTATCTGCATTTTGGGAGATAAAATATTGAATATTTCGGTGAAACCTTTTGTTATCATAGTTCTGTTGAAATACACAGTTTTTGTTTCAAGTAATCTTGACAATAACGAGGAATTTAGTAAAATATCTTTGTTATTTATTCCGCTGCTGTTTGGAGCATTAATTAACATGAACATTTCATGGAATATATTGATTTAAATCTCTTTAAGGCAGAAAGTTTGTATGATTAAGCGAGAGGAGGTCTCTGGCGAGTTGGCCACAAAAGGACTTTTCGAAATTAACATATTTCATATATTTATGTTCAGTCACATTAACATCACGAGAAATGTAGTCTTCAGAATTGTTATTCAAAGGTGCAGGCGTGACCAAGTGGTAAGAGGCTTGCTTCTCAACCACATGATTCGGGGTTTAGCCCCACTGTATAGAATCTTGGGTAAGTTAACTCCTACTATAGCCTTGAGCCGACAAAATGATTTTAGTGGATTTGGTAGACAGAAAATGAAAGAAGCCCTCGTATATATATGCATACTACTAAATGCATAGTAGCATGTTTGCACGTGTGTATGTAATTCTGGAAGGGAGCGGACTAAAAGATGTAATCGCACAATACCGGAAGCGAAATTTCCGACGGGCCGTACATGTCGCAAAGCTGACAGACAACAGGTGAAGCCGTACAGTTGTCGAGTGGCATCCAAGATATCTGAAATGGTCTCTAGGAACACGTCCACAACGATGAGGTGACGATTTAGTCAAGCAACTTGGGTCCAGATGGAAGAGATTGTACAATCACAACAAAATTGGAATCGCCTTTTGATCAACATTTAACGGTCGTTGTCGGAGCTGAAACACTGTGATATGTATGCGTATATGCTAGTGGAACATGTATGTGTATATGTGTATATGTTCATATGTTGAGCGCACAGATAGATTGATGTCAACATGTGAGAAATTGGCAGTGAGATATAAATAGCAATGAGTCATCTGTATTAATGATATTCACTTAATGATAAGTGATAAATGCAGACTTATTCCAAAAGAGATACAACGACATATAGATACGTGCTTGTATGTGCTCATAAAAGTATGTCATTAGACAGATATGTAGGCGTGTATATATTGTAGGGACAGATATTTTATATTTAAACATGTATATGCTCACGTTAAACAGGGAAATGGTCTTATTTCACATTATTGGCCTTTCAAATTTGATTTATCATGGTCTGCTATCTTTTAACTGAGTGCGGAGTAGATATAAGACTATAAAATATCAGGAACAACATCACTATTCGGTGATATTTCTTAGAAATACTAGTTTTTGTTGATTCAGCAGTCAACCGCGCCTGTGTAAATCTACAGAGACAATCAGCGATTCAGTTGGTGGGTGATTTATAGACGCACAGCTATAAGTATAACAAATATATAGATAGAAATACACACCTATCTATCTATCTATCTATCTATCTATCTATCTATCTATCTATCTATCTCTGTCTCTTTCTCTCTCTCTCTATATATATATATGTGTGTGTGTGTGTGTGTGTGTGTGTGTGTGTGTGTGCATGTGCGTGCGTGTGTGTATGTTTGTGTTTATGTGTTTGTGCGTGCGTGTGTGTGTTTATATATATATATAGTAAGTATATATAT
>NC_068997.1:54270977-54273585 GCF_001194135.2 Octopus bimaculoides | reverse complement strand
ATATATATATATATATATATATATATATACATATATATACACACACATATCTATACACATATACCACACACACACACACACACACACACACACACGTATGTATGAATGAATGAATGTATGTATGTATGTATGTATGCATGCATATACATGTTGGTATAGATAGGTTGCCGGACTATGTTTAATAAAGAAAATAACTTATTTCTTTAAGTTTTAACATCATCGCCATCCAAATAGCCTCGTTGCGCACCCAATACGGTGGTCCCAGCGTTCCTGCCAATTTTATTATCTGGTCCTGAAAGTCATTTTCCGTAAAGCCAGTTCATGACAATCAGTCTTTCGCTGTGGATCTCGACAACGTTGTTGAAACGACAACGTTTGAGCTGCATATTCATCTTAGCAAAGAGATCGAAGTCGGCAGGTGCTAAATTTAACGAACAGTGTTGGTGCCGAATTGATCCCATTTTGATTTTGGGGAGAAACGCACCAGTGAGGAGAACTCGGTGAAGAATTCAATGCTTTGCGCTCCACGGATCAGGTTGCTTTCACCGAATGTCCTCCCTCAAACACTCCAAAATTCCGCAGGAGAACTCTCGATTGACAGTCGGCACCCGGAGGACGAATTCTCGATGCACAATACCACGTATTCGGGTGTGATGCTTATGGCAGATCTTCAAGATCGCTCATCGTCTTCCACTGACGTTCTTCCGCTTTGGAAGTGCGTACGACTCATTGCTTCGTTGTTGTAAGCTTGCCGAAGCATTCTCAATGTCTCTATCGCAGACTTCTGAAGTTTAACGCAAAATTTCACATTGGCTCTTTGTACCTATCCACGAAAAAACATCTCAGACCACAGAATACACACGTGATCACAAAAACATAAATTTCACAACTTATGAAGGAAACATGGTGATGTCACTCGGCGCACTCCGTCGTGAAGGTCAGTGCTAGCTCTCACTGTGCACACAACCGTGAGTTGCCAACTGTGGGTGCGCTACAGTACTATATATCACCTCTGTAAAACATATTGAAATTTTCTTTTTAGTTGTGAAACCAACAGATTTTGCATGTTTCAAAGAAAAGGGAGATAATTTCTAGAGATTAAGAATTCTTTTCACGGAAAATAATTTTTGTCCTTAATAGTGAAGTGTGACCTTTGACCGCAAAACTGTTGAGCATTACAGACATTTATCCATCATTTTAGACCTCACCATCAAAGCAAGCTTATCCCAAAACTATCTGACCAATAAACAGAGAGTTTTTTTTTTTACGAGATGGAAAAGACTGATGGACAGTTTTGATTGCATTAGTTTGCATAATTGCAAAGATTTCCCTGAAGAAAACCACTCACGTGGAACAACATTATAGACGGAGATAATTCACGTTGGTATAAGAGTGGGGTGGGGGTGATTGTATGATGTAGGCAAAATAAATTTAGTGAAAGGAGAATTAGTGACGTGAAATTCGTGTTTTAGATGGAGAAAGAAAACGGAAACGTGTGTGCGTATCTATGTGCTTTCACTCCTATATATGTGTGTGTGTTTGTCTTTCTCTCTTTCTTTTATCTCTCTTCCCCCCTCTCTCCCTTTCTCTCTCTCTCTCTCTATCTATCTATCTATCTATATGTATATATACTTATGATCAAGAACAAACATGCATATATATATATATATACATACACCGACATTTAATATATACATAAATACACACGCTCACATATACATATATATATGCATATATATGCATATATATATATATATGTATATATAAATATATATATATATATATATATATATATATATATATATATATATATATATATATATATATATATGTATATATGTATGTATGTATGTATGTAGGTATGTAGGTATGTATGTATGTAGCTATGTATGTATGTATGTATATATACATATATATATGTATATATATATATGGACACACAGATATATGTGTGTGTGTATGTGTCTATGCATATATGTATGCACGTGTATACGTATGTATATGATCATATTTGTCTTTCTTGCAGTACCAAATCAAGAAAAGCGGTATCAACCTTTGGACATCAAATATGTTTGTATGTATGTGTGTATGTGTATGTGCGTGCGTGTGTGTTTTTGTGGTTGTGTATAACCATTTATATACATATACTTAAGTTTACCCTCTCTCTCTCTCTCTCTCTCTCTCTCTCTCTCTCTCTTTCTCACACACATACATATTAGTTTTTGTTCCTTAATTTTCTCCTATTACATAACATCACAGTGTCTGGATTTTCGATTCAATTGGATGTTTACCAAACCATGAAATTCTTAATACATCCTAAACGGTACCAAATGAATTTATTTGTCAGAGAAAAGACAAATATTTCTACAGTTTTATGTATTTGTCACTTTGGCTTCCTAGGAAATGCCTTTTCATCAAAGATGTTTTTTTTTGTGTTGTTGCCGTTGTTGTTGTTGTTGTTGTTGTTGCTTTCTCCTCTCAGTTTCTGTAGATGGCACTTTCAAAGCAATCAACTCGAGTTATCATATCAGGCTATTTGAGGATGGAATTAAATGATAAGTGCTGAAGTACGGGCCACGAACAAGAAAGCTATACATGGACATATATA
>NC_068997.1:54264419-54270783 GCF_001194135.2 Octopus bimaculoides | reverse complement strand
TATATACTTTTATACACGTGTGTGTCTAAAGAAAACCAATCAAAATAGTTCAATTTAGTAGGAAGAAAGCTCTAATACTTCTAAAACTACAACTACTACTAACACGAACGCTACTACTACTACTACTACTACTACTACTACTACTACTACTACTACTACTACTACTACTACTACTACTGTAGTTGGTATTGGTGGTGGTGGTCGTCGTGTTTTGTAATTATCAGTAGTTTGATGAATATTGGTGAATTTCCAAAAGGCACCTAGCTAAAATAGTTTATTTCCCACGAAATGGATTTGTTGTTTGGCCAAAATATACAGAACTCGAAATGAAAGAGCCTTGTAGTGATTCTTTTACTTACTAAAAATGGTCCTGTTTTTTTTTTACAGGCAAAAGGCCTGAAATGTTTGGGGAGGGGACTAGTCGATTACATCGAACAGAGTACTTGACTGGTACTTAATTTTTAACGGTCCTGAAAGGATGAAAGGTAAAGTGGACCACGATGGTATTTGAATTCATAACGTCAAGTCGGACGAAATGCCACTAAGCATTAGTCCGGCACCCTAACGATAGCGCCGAGTAAATTTTCCTCAAGCTACACACACTAATTGAAACTGAAACGCCCCAACAGTTTATATAATCCTAGGTATGGGAGAATAAGACGGGCTGGTCACGGCTGGAATACTTTTGACTATGGATCTGCTTAAATGAGGCTGCCACGAGGATTAGGCTGCAATAATCATCATCTCGTCTAAGAAATGATTTAGTACTGTTTGTTTTTGCTGGTGTCTAGACTTAAAATTCTTTTCGATGCAAATGAGAAGTTGTAACGTTCATGACTTTCTCGTATATAATTGCCACGAGTTTGACTCAGTAAAAGATAGACGAAAAATGCGCCGGTGACGGAACCTCTGACCACTCGATTTATTTTCGAGACATAAGAGCCAAACCTCCCTAAAACTGACTGTTTTGAAGAGTAAAACACACGTTTAATAACGTAGTCCCAGAAAAATATCTTAATTGAATAACTAGAAAATATGCTGAGGGCTGAAATAATATATCAGATCATAAGATTATCTGATCGATCAGGTTTGATCTGGGCCTAAACGGAAGGGATAAATCAAGAATATAAAGATAACACAGTCAAGAGAATTGATGATGAAAAAAAGTTTCAAAGTAAAAACTGGTTAATATAAACAGTACAATATATTTAGTAGGGTACAACATCTTTTCATCGAATCTACTATCTAAAGAAACCCACCAACTCCACCACTTTCCACTTCGCAGCAGTACACATTGGCTACAGACAAAAGTACAATGTTAATATAATGCAAAACTTTGATGCTATTAAATATTTAACAATTAGAAACCAAATTCAGAAACACAATACAATAATTACTCATTCGCTAAACAGCGTGTGTTGGAAACTTCGAATTCATTTTAAAGCAAAACTTTGTAAACAGTGAAAGTGAGAAGCAATAGTTGCTATTTATATTCAAATACAGATGTAAACAAATGCCATTTTATTGGTCTCTCGACAGAAAAAATATGGTTTGCCCTGACCTGGTTTCCATTGTTATCTCCATCCCTTCTGAGACCATGTGACCGCCTTTGTCTGTCCACAGAGAACAGTTATAGCTGTTTCTAGCCAGTAATTATCATAAGTGCACTGAATCGGTTAATCGGGACTTTGAACTCAGAACGTAAAGACGAACGAAATGCCGCTAAGCATTTTGTCCGGCGCGCTAACGATTCTGCCAGCTCACAGCCTTATCTAAAGTAAATATTCGAATAATATACAAAATCTGAAAATAACGTCAATATAAAAACAAAATTATGGTAAGATAAAAAAATAACAGCGTTACACACACAATTTCGACAAGCTAGAAAAATCGAAATTCCCACTTTTTTAACGTTTTCACACTTTAGCTGCAATATTTCTATTAAAATACTCTGCTTTGTATAAATAAATTTTAAAATTAATGAAGAATTTAGTAAAATAACTTTCTCATTATTAAACTGATGTATTGAACATAAATTAACATAAAATGTTGATGAACAGCTTTTAATTTCGATCATTTTAAACGACAATTTTCTATATTAAAACCAGTGTGGTCTCTGGTGGGTCGGTATCAAAATGTTTAATCATGTTTGTTCAATAAGGTTATGTTTTATGGTTACACATCAAGTACAAACATCCACAGGACGACTTCCTGTCTCTGTCTAATTTCGCCGGGTAATAGAGTTAAAATACGGAGGGGGTGCTGAAAGGTTCTTGGCTTTATGAGTACATCGAAAGGCCTGGTATGGGGACCCAAATTTTTGAGTTCTTTTACAGGGCTTAAAGCAACTGAAGGACTGCTGCAATAATCTGAGAGGGGAATCTGATTAATAAAATCACAATGAACTCTATAATTAACAGCACACCTCCTATATGTGTCTTAAATCAGATATTTTCAAACTGTCATAAGCCACGTGTTACTCCTAATTTATAAAATTTTTGTCTCTTCCCACCATTTTATTAATGCTTAAACAAAGTAGATATAAATCTATCTTTCCCATAATGTTCGACACATTAGAAACTTGTTCCGGCTCTTTACGTGTTTGGTTCAAATTCCAACAAGGTCAATTTTTACCTTTCGTTCTTCTGGGATCGATAAATTAAAGTACAAATCAACTTTCCTCAAATATGTTGACCTTCCGCCTTTTCCCATAAACAAACACTGCATCAGTCCCAACATACTATCTCAGATCAAATCAATTCCTACAGGAAAATTACTGAAAACTCTTGGAGACACCCGACCATTTCTTTGAGACACAATCACATTATCATTGACTTTTGATTCCAAGGTTCCTTCACTCTTCCTCTCACACAATCAAGATCTTTTACGCGCCTGTCACCGCTTCCATCACTAAACCACTCCCTTTCTCCAAAGCAACTCCACCTTTCAGGCCTCGGAATCTTTTTTCCATGTCACGGACCGTTTAACATACACCTCTAAAATTGCTTTCTGTTGCACTAAAAAGCAACTCTGACTTACAGCATGTCAAGGATATTCGTTGAAGATTAGCTGATTCTTTCATGGAATAATTATTGCGTGACCATTCGATAAACAACACTGGATATCTCAGGTCTCTAGGTGACTACTTCAAGTCCTCCAAACTCCTGCCACAGTTAGCTTGTTGTACGCGACAATACATACATTCAATATTTCCTGAAACTTATGTGATGCATATATATTCGATACTTACTTCTCTTTATCTTGATAATATTACACTGAGAAAATGTTGATTTAAAGAGAGATGGGAATATAGAACAGCCCATAACTCACCGGATAACAATTGTAGGAAATGAAAAAATCATCTGCTTGAAACTAGCCTTTAGCATTAAGCTAACGTCCAACCTAGCCAGAAAGTTTCTAGTGTTTATGAAAAAAATATGACCTAACAGCTCATAAATACCAGAAGCTCTTTAACAAAAACAGCAGCGAAAACGTTATCTTTGCAGAGGAAATATTGGTAATCCGATAGCTGGAAGCAATATGATTAACTGCACATCTAGGAACAAGAAACGAGAAAACTGGAAAAAAAAAGAAGAAAAAAAAGGAAAGGGGAAAAAACACCTCTGGCTTGCAAATGCGGCAGCATAGAATTCGCGTGCGTGTGTGTGTGTGTGTGTGTGTGTGTGTGTGTGGGTGTGTGTGTGTGCGTCCGTATGCAATATAAACATATATGTCGAGCCAAAATTAGCGTGTAGCGATAGAGTATAAATCACCAGCATTGGCTGAAATAATATACTCACTCTTCTATGTGTGTATGTGTATATATATGCATGTATATGTTTGTGTATATATATATATATATATATATATATATATATATGATATAACATATAGCTAAACACCTATTTCTATGTTTCTATCTCTCTTTCTCTCTCTCTCTCTCTCTCTCTCTCTCTCTCTTTGTGTATATATACATGTGTGTGTAAGTGGGTGAGTGTGTACATATATATATATATATATATATATATAAAGAGAGAGAAAGGTGATATTCATATAATTATATCTATTTCTCTTTTTCTTTTAGCATATATGTATGTGTGTGCGTGTATGTATGTGTGCGTGCGTACATATATGTATGTGTGTATATATACACACACACGCACATACAAATACATATATGTATGTATGTGAGCATGTATACACATATATACACACACACACACGCACGCACATATATATATATACATATATACATAAATATGTACGTATGTATGTATTATATGTGTAACAAGGCATTTACGTACACCAGAGTGTATATCATGATTAGTTTTGGCGAGATATTTCACACAGAAAGTGCTCAAAAAATGTCTATAAAAATCGCGAATTATTTGGGGTTACAATATAAGTCTATATAGTTAATGAGTAAAAGGAAAATGTCAAATTCTGACACACAATAAAATCATATATATATGGTATCGACCAGATTATTGGATGTTGTACTACACCACTGTCCACAATGCCCTTCGCATTCTCTTAGCTTTCGAAAGCAGCGAGCTGGCAGAACGTTAGCTCGCCGGGAGAAATACTTACCGCTATTTCGTCTGTCTTTACGGTCTGAGCTCAAATTCCACCGAGGTCGACTTTGCCTTTCATCCTTTCTGGGTCGATAAATTAATGTTGTGCTGGAATGTGTCGTAAGTTCGAATTTCGGAAAGTGAAAATAGAGTGCTAAGCGTATATTAAGATGATGTTATCTGGGTAACGTAAATGGTATATTTATCCCTTTGTTACCTTCACGATGGAGTTGAAGAGGATGGGTTCTATATTTCGAAGTGATTCCCTTAAGATTCCCTTAAGATTTCGTTGTCCTCTATTTCGTCTATAGTTGCTCACCGACGGGAATACAATTCTCATGCAATTCGTTCATGGAGCGTCATCCGGAGACAAGTATATATCATAGGCAACCATGCGAAGATAGACATTAGGCGAATGAGGGTGCCGAGATCTCTGCAGCTGAAATATTTATGGATCCATATGTACATCGTCCGATCCAGATAAAACCCTTGTCTCATATACATGCCGTATGTGAATGACTGAAATTAATCCTTGTGTTTCTACATGAGAAAAAAGCTGATTCTATCGGCTTTGGTAAACTCTATCAGCTTAAACAACAATATTCTCTTCCCTCAAGGTAAGCTTTCATGGCTTCTGACTGCGTCAAGACGCACAAATAATTGTTTACAGCAAACATTAATAGAGAATTAACATCAACAATGAATTCTACCTGGATCGGACGATGTACATATGGATCCATAAATATTTCAGCTACAGAGATCTCGGCGCCCTCATTCGCCTAATGTCTATCTTTGCATGGTTGCCTATGATATATACTTGTCTCCGCATGTCGCTCCATGAACGAATTACATGAGAATTGTATTCCCGTCGGTGAGCAACTATAGAAGAAATAGAGGACAAGGAAATCTTAAGGGAATCTTAAGGGAATCACTTCAAAATATAGAACCCAGCCTCTTCAACTCCATCGTGAAAGTAACAAAGGGATAAATGTACCATTTGCGTTACCAAGATAACATAATCTTAATATACGCTTAGCACTCTAGTTTCACTTACCGAAATTCGAACTTGCGACACATGGGTACATTCCAGCACAACATTATATCCTCAATTAAGCCATTCTTCCCTAACCATCATCCCCACCAAAATATGCTCAGTTTCATTCGCATAGGTAACTCTGACAGAAAACTATGTATGTATGTATGTATGTATGTATGTATGTATGTCATTGTTGAGTTTTATTTCAAGACTTCTTGCCAATAGAGAAAGAATCGGTTTCGAACCTAGATCCAAGGCTCCTTCATTGGAATTTTAACATCAACAAGAAGGTGGCCTGCATCTCACCAACAAATTCAGGAGTTCTTTCCATATATATGGAGAGAGAGGAGGAGAGAGAGATCGCTATATATTTAAATATACTATATATACCTCTATATGTTTTTATAAGAATATGTATTTACTTATGTATACGTATGTATATGTGTCTAATTTTTTGAGTGTATGTGTTTATGTGTGTGTGTGCGCGTGCGAGCGCATGTGCGTGTATGTGTACGAGATGAGCGTGATAATCGAAGATACAAACACATATAGACATCTATTTTAAAATGATTGTTTTTCTTTTAAAATAGCTTTCTTCTTATAATTAAGAGCAATCAGATCGCAATTCCACATTAGTTAAGTGAAGTGTCGAAAACTAATTAGTTCAGTATTGCTAACCCGTGACTTGTTAAAACGTATTACAAAAAAAATATAAATATACATTATATATATATATATATATATATATATATAT
>NC_068997.1:54263041-54263895 GCF_001194135.2 Octopus bimaculoides | reverse complement strand
ATATATATATATATATATATATATATATATATATACTATAGTATAGTATATATATGTGTGTGTGTGTATGTATTTCGTTTTGGGATTTCGTTTGCAAGATTCTTTATATGAGTTCGTGTGTTGTAGCATATTCTGTTGTGTCTGTAGTGCCTTATAATTTAACACACTCACCGGTAAAATTTCCACTCAGTTACTTATTTATTTTTCTAAAATCTTCCTTGCGTCTTGCAACCTTTTCAATATATATATATATATATATGCATACACCCGCTCATACGTATATATATATGCATATGAGACACAAATAGCAAATGATATAGAAACATGGATCAAAACAGCGAGAGAGGAAAGGAGAGAGAGGATGGAGAAAAAGAGATGGAGAGAGAAAGAGAGTGAAAGGCAGAGAGAGTTAGGGAGGTGGTTAGTTAGAATGTAATTGTAAGAGTGAGAAAATGTGCCTCAAAATTAAAAGAAGAAAATTGTAGGCAGCTGTTATCGGATTTTCTGCGTTAATAGTCTTTTTATGGTGTTGCTTAACTAAAATGAAGATATTCAATTAGGTACGAACGGAGGGAGAAGAAATTCGGTGAAGCTGAGTCAAAATTAATGTATGAAAGGGAGACACAAGAAAGGAGCAGGAGGGGGAGATATAAAAAGAGAAGATGAAGAATAGAATGGAAAAGAGAAGCTATGACGAACATTGACAATAACAGATTCATCAGAATATAATGTTTTGTAAGCGTTCATTTAAATAAAAATGGCTTCCACTTAACACTTGCAAATTCGTTGCACACACACATACACACACACACACACGCACTCACACACACACACACACACACACACACACACAC
>NC_068997.1:54260420-54262854 GCF_001194135.2 Octopus bimaculoides | reverse complement strand
CGTACATAATTCATCCTTTATCTTTTTTCTTTCGTATCTTTCATTTGTTTCAGTCATTAGACTGCGGCCATGCTGGAGCACCGCCTTGAACTTTTAGTCGAATGAATGAATTGCACCCGGTACTTCTTTTTTAAACATGGAAGTTATTCTATCTTTTGCCGAACTGCTACGTTACGGGAACGCAAACACTCTAACACCGGCTGCCAAGCGTTGGGGGTCACAAACACTGACATAAAGAGACACACACACACACATGCACACAAACACACACACACACACACACACATACGCACGCACGCACACACACACACACACACACACACACACACACATATGTCGGGCTTCTTTTAGCTTCCGTATACGAAATCCACTCGCAAAACATTTGTCGACATGACACCATAGCTGAGGACAAGTGTCGAAGATGGCACGCAGTAGGACTGAACCCAGAAACATGCTCTTTATCCTCAGTCTTTTCAGTGACGATGAAAAACAGTAACAGATGCAAGAATTCCTTTTCCTGGGTGAAATGATAAAATGATAAAAGCGTATTGTTGGTGTAAAGATGGTGAAGACGTTATTTTAGAAGGTTGAGAGCACGGAGATGCGAAAAGCAAAGATGAAGGCTACCTAGAGACTACCTTCTGGATATAGATAGGATATATAAAGTATCATACACATGATATATCACATCAAAGTCATTCAAGTAAGATATATCTCTTATATGAAATATATAATATCGAATTCATTGCACTGAGAAAGGAATTCTTTTATGTTTTATTTGTTTCAAACACTGGTCTGCGGCCATGCTGGGGCACCTCCTTCAAAGGTTTTAGTGAAATAGATTGATTACAGTACATTTTTTAAAGGCGGATACATACTCTATCCGTCCGTTTTGCCGGTGTGCTAAGATACGCTCTATAAACAAGCAAATAGTGGTTGTCAAACGGTGGCGAGACAAACACAATCATAAAGATGAATACACGCTCACACACACACACATGCGACGGTCTTCTACACCGTTTCCCTCTACCAAATTCACTTACAAGAGACTGGTCTCTCTCTATATATATATTACAAGTCGAAAGATATATATTTTTTTCAACGCGTAAAATACTGATATAACAGTATATATAGGATAATATCCCTTACAGAGCATAACTATCTGTCAGCAACCAGTCATACGTATATATATGCATGGGTTTTGTCAGCATTTTCACATTTATTATTTAGAATATCATGCTAAAGAAGGAAATGAATTTTATACAATTCTAATCTCGAAAGGCGTACATGTTGGTTTCGTTATTTTTTCTTCTCCTTTGCCTATGTAAGTTACAAGTACTGCTATCTGTGAAGGAGATATATTGTAGTAGAAGAATTAGTATTTTAACTGCTATTTCTAAATTTCGGTATGCGGGAAGCAACTTTTGCTGAACCCTCAATTATGTTTATAATTATAAAAAAAAAAAAAACTTTTTGTATAAGTTTTTACCGATAATGGTTTTTTTCCATACCGAACTACTTGGTAAAATTATTAATTTATTAATAAATTAATAATTCTTTACCCTATATATATATATATATATATATAATTTCTTCTCTTTCCCCTCAGCAAGGAAATGCATCGTGGGCATTGTCCCTTCACCCACTGACACGAGCAGATGACATAGTCGAGAACGGAAGGTTTGGGCGTTGAACGTAAAGCGATGAAATTAACGATTCTAAACTGTTTAGTAGAAGCATATCTACTGCTTTTTTTATTGACGAACTAGTTGACTGTGTTGTGCTTCTTATCTGGAGGACAACAACTGTTTGAAGTTGAAAAGATAATACAAGACCAATATCCTGAGAAAGAGGCACCACACTGATCCGACATTGGAATCTATGATGAACGACGCCAATCAATAGTTTCTCTCAGTTGCAGATGACGTTAACAGGTGATGCAAGTATACAATGAGTCGAGCATTTCCGGTTGTAATCAAACAACTTCTCTCCTCGGCTCTAATGACCCCATCAAAGATAAATGCCGTAATAACTTATAATCTTTCTTCTTCTTCGTCTTCTTCTTCTTTTTCTTCTTCTTCTTTTTCTTCTTCTTCTTCTTCTTCTTCTACTTCTTCTTCTTCCCCCTCCTGCTCTTCCCCTCTTCCTCTTCCTCCTTCTTCATCTTGTCCTTTTTCTTCTCCTTCTTCTTCACCTCCTCCTCCACACCTCCTCCAATTTCTTCTCATCCTTCTTTTCCTCCTTCTCCTCCTTTTCCTTTTCCTCCTTCTCCTCCTCCTTCTTCTCATCTTCTCCTCCTCCTTCTCCTCCTCCTCCTTTTTCTTGTCGTCCTCTTTCTTTTTCTCTTCTTCACCTTCGTCTTCCTGTCTCCTCCTCCTCCTCCTCCTCCTCCTCCTCCTTTTTCTTGTCGTCCTCTTTCTTTTTCTCTTCTTCA
>NC_068997.1:54256328-54260363 GCF_001194135.2 Octopus bimaculoides | reverse complement strand
CCTCTTCCCCTCCTCTTCCCCTCCTCTTCCCCTCCTCTTCCCCTCCTCTTCCCCTCCTCTTCCCCTCCTCTTTCTTGTCTTTTTTCCTTCTTATCCACCTCCTCCTCTCCTTTTCCCCCCTCTTCTTCTATGTAGATTCTTCTTGCTAGAAATAACAGTCAAATATTTCAAATGAAACGCAACTGTCTGAAAATTAAGACCGAGGCTGTGGAACAGGTAATCCTAGTTGTACAACGAAACCTTAATCTCTGTCGTCACCCTGAAGTATAATGTTCACCATTAGTTCCTGTCCTTGAGATGCCTACCTCTCTACAGAGATATGTTTAGAAAAACGAATTGATTGGTACTGAAAACTGCAATTAATCAATAATTTCACTATAAAGGATCGATAAATTCATATTCAAGTTATAAATATGTAGGATTTATCATTTTGAATATTATCATCATTAGCAATTTGATGTGATTTATATCGATAATGTTATTCAAAGAAAAATTAATTTTAATAGTAACAATTTCCTCCACTTCCAAGAAATAAGTACATCTATTCAGAGCAAGGTATAATTATAGCGAAATAAAACATAGAGTAAAATCTTTATTGCACTTAGCACAGCAACACACTACATTTATGTCACTAATAATAACGATAATAATGATAGTAATAATAATAATAATAATAATAATAATAATAATAATAATAATAATAATAATAGTGAACACTTATAAGATAATCTTTGTATCATATTTATAGTAGGGTAGTTATCTCTTTCATAGGTTTCATACGATCGTTCTTTCACCTACAGTCCTAAGAAAAATGATTAGCTCAGAGTTTTAGACAGTATAGCATTTATTTAGTTATACACTAGTCATCATTTTACATAGTATTTATATAGTATGGCATTTTTGCAACAATATCTTTATTTTTTATTTTCGTTTATTTGTTTCAGTGATCAGGCTGCGGCGGTGCTGGAGCACCGCTTTGGAGGATTTAGACTAACAAATCACTCTTTGTTATTATTATTATTTTTTTTTTTTTCCTTTTAAAACCTGGTACTTATTCTGTTGATCTCTTTTGCTGAACCGCTCGGATACAGAGATGTAAACAAACCAACACCGGCTGTCAACGTCTTAATGGGGATAGTGGTGGAGGTGTTTGGGGACAAGCACAGACACGGGCACGCGCACGCGCGCACTCATCCATGTATATAGATGCACGATGGTTTTCCTCAGTTTCTGTCTACTAAATACGCTTTCATTCTTTTGTATTTCGTAGAATTTCCCAGGGCCCTGCTTATACATAATTATTCGACAATTATTAAATGAAGTCGCTATTTACTGATGATTACGCTGTCGTCTTTGCATTTCCTCTTTTCGGGGTCGATAAATTAAGTACCAACGAAACACTGGAATCCATGTCATCGACTTGTCCCCTCTCACAAAATTGCTGCCCCCGAGGCAAAATTTGAAACCATTATTATTATTATTATTATCATGATCTTTATTTCAGCTACGAGTGTTGCATAGTGCTCATTTGACAGAATTATCGTGGCACTCCGTCGATTACGACGACGATGATTCTAGTTGATCCGATCAACGGAACAGCCTGCGCGTGAAATTAACGTGTAAGTGGCTGAGCACTCCACAGACACGTCTACCATTAACGTATTTCTCAGGGAGATTCAGCGTGACACAGTGTGACAAGGCTGAGCCTTTGAAATACTGGTACAACAGTAACAAGAAGAGTGAGAGAAAGTAGTGATGAAAAAGTACAGCAGGGTTGGCTACCACACTCTGCCGGAGTCTCATGGAGCTTTAAAAGTTTTCGCTCAATAAACACTCACAACGCCCGGGCTGGGAATGGAAACCGCGATCCTACGACGTTAAGTCCGCTGCCTTAACTACTCGGCCATTGCGCCTCCACCGTAGAATTATACTACAGTGTTCATCCCGCTTTCGATAACATTGTACGACTCATTATATTTTCAAGGAATAAAAGAGCAGAAAAATAACGGATCTCAAAATGGAAATATTTTGTACACGAGGCATCATCGAACGAACATATAAATAAATAAAATCAAACGTAGTAATGTATAAATTATCAATAAAATCTAATTTAAGATGAAAAAAATACATTTAGTTAATATCTATTCCATCGTCTTTTTTTTCTATTAAGGCACATAATTAATTCTTTTGCTTTTCACTGATAAATGCATAAAAAATATATTTCATTTCATTTTCTGTATTTGCATACACAGGCAAACAAACACACGGTCGCACAATCACATACAATGATGATCACATGTGTGTGTGTGTGTGTGTGTGTGTGTGTGTGTGTGTGCGTGCATATGTGTATACACACACATATATATAAATATGTATACATGTATATACAGAGAGATATGCATACACACAAGCACACATATATTTATGAATATATATGCATATATATAGAAATTATATATATTTATATATATATACGCACACATACACACACATATACGTATACACATATATATATATATGTATATATATATATATATATATATATATATATATATATATATATATATATATATATATATATATATATATATATACAGACACATACACATACATATGTGTGTGTATGTGTGTGTGTATATATATATGTGTGTGTGTGTGTGTATGTATATGTATATAGATATATGTTTGTTTTTATGTTCAGTTATAATAAAAATAATTTTACATTAACAGGTCGAAACTTCGAAGTCACTATCAATAATACTTTTGTTTGAGAATAAAATATATATGCACATACATAGACACGCTCATATTATGCAAGTGTATACTTGTGAAATGAATATACATTTTATACACATATACTATATCTCTGTCTCTCTCTGTCTCTGTCACTGTCTCTCTCTCTCTCTCTATCTCTCTCTCTCTCTCTCTCTCTCTCTCTCTCTCTGTATGTGATGTAGGTAGAAGAAAATAGTGAATCATGTCGAGTTAACGCTTCCTCACGAGGATAGCAGAGACGCTTCCTCGAACTCGAAAGATCCTCCGTTATATAAACGTTCTCGAGGCTAGAAAGCAGAGCATTACCCAATCGAAGTTCCATATAGAAGATCGATTGGAAAAAGTGTGGAGCCGATTGTTGTTGTCGCTAGTTATAAGTGGACGTAAAGCAAATGACGTCATGATCGATATTCAGACTACGGTGGAGGAACGCAAGACACTGGATTTGGTTAAAAAGAGACAGTGAGAAGAATATTGAGCGAAATTTCATTAACCAGTTGATCTTGCGATCTTATCTTCAGTGACAGAGGCCGGTCTACAATAACGAATTGCGGGAAGGCCTCAAAACGGCGCGCATTCTTTCTTGATGATGCCATAAGCTTGAGCTTTCTCCCGGCAGCACTTACATCTTTAAGTTCTTTGCAATGAAATAAAAGACAAAGAAATATATATATATGTGTCTGTGTATATATATATTGTTGTATATGTGTGTGAGCGCCTAATCGATAGAAACACCTCAACGCACTTTGTCGAAATTATGCTAAATTCTATTTTTCTCAGATGGTTTTCAAATAATTAGATTTGACTGATTATATATTGTCATTGCTTAGCTTTTAATTTAGCAATGGTCGTTAATATAGCAATCAAAATTGAAGACATAACAATACCAATCGTAAATTCTATTGACTCTTTTACTTATTCCAATATTTGATTAACGTCTATTCGGATTTCATTTAAGTCTTTCCGTAGAAGACGAAGGAAGAAAGTCGGACATATACGCATCTATGTTTGAACAGCCCCACACACACATTCACTCACATAGAGTGTATATGTACACGCACACACACACACACAGACGCACACACACACAGACGTACACACACACAGACGCACGCACAGACACACACACGCACACACGTACGCACACATTCACACGCACAGAAACACACGCACACACAGACACACACACTCACAGACACAGAGGCACACGCACATACAGACACACACACACACACTCACATTCACACGTATATATATATA
>NC_068997.1:54255032-54256196 GCF_001194135.2 Octopus bimaculoides | reverse complement strand
ATATATATATGCTTCTACACAATCATGAATTTTGATGAACTTATGAATAATTATGAATTTATTTTACTGCCTATTTTGTACACTTTTATGCAAACTGTTTCAACAAAAGACCCTATTAACATTTTCTAATCATTGTCAAAGATTCTATTTCTTAACATTATCTTATTGTCGAAGACTCTATCACTGTATTTTAATACATTTATGATAACCATCAGTTGCGCTGAAGAGAAGAAATATTCAGTATTTTAAGGCAAGATCTAAGATACCTTTATTTTTTAGTGATTATTTCTAGAGTGAGTTCTTGTAATGGTTTCGTTGGTGTGCGGAAACCATTACAGAGGAGAAAAGAAGTAGGATGGCATGAATCTTGTTCTCTGGATCGGAAAGTTCTTTGAATCCAGGAGCTCACCCTGAGAGCTATATCGACGTTATTGTCGATGTAAGCACTCAAGCCGAGACTGTTGTCAACAATTGCTCCTGAGTCTCTGATATTATTGGGAGCTGTGTGTGGTTCCCCTGAACTAAGTGTTTCTGGTTGTTTCAGCAAATTCTCTTTCACAAAATGTATGCGTTCACATTTTTCCCGCATTTATCCGCATATTGCTTTGTTCAGCCCATTGGCTTATAGCATGACCATCAGACTGGAGTTCACTTCGATCTTCTCCATTCATAGTTTTTTCCATACTTGGAGTTTTCTCCGAATATCTTAATTTTGCTGTGTTTGATGACACTTAAGATGTCGTTTATATTGAACATAAGGAGGAGAGGGTCCCAAACAGACACAACGGGGCCATTAGCGTTTACAGTCTCCTCTAATGAAAACTATCACCAAACAGTTTTGTTGTTACTAATGAGACTGAAGCTAACCAATGTTCCTTCCATTTTATCTGAAAACTAAAACTCTCGTTAAATCTTTAAGAGCTCATGCAATTAGAAGGCAAACATCATATATACGCACATAAATATATATTCACGTACATATATACGTATATATACATACCAGTGTCATCGTATCTACAACGTAAACACAAACAAGCATATATATACTCACGCGCGAAAACACACGTACATACACACACATAAATGTATGTATACATAATTATCTTTATGAATATATATGTACGTATGCATATATATATATATATATATATATATATATATATA
>NC_068997.1:54247359-54249859 GCF_001194135.2 Octopus bimaculoides | reverse complement strand
GTCAATAACAACACCATCCTTTCATTGCGAAGGGAGATAACTGAAACCTTAGAGAAGTAACAAACTAAAAAGAAATTGCATAACTTTTTGTTGTTGTTGCTTTACTTCCTGTCTGGAATGAAATTTCATCAGCGTCCATATTTTCTTTCATCTCTGTAGTTTTAATAAAAGAATAAAGAAAATGAGTAGATAAACTAAATACGAGTATCAGTAATGTACCTGAGTGATTCCAGTCAATTATACCCACTTACTGCTGCCAAAAGAAATGACAAAATCGATATTTTCACCCAAACTTGCCAAAGTGTCTAAACTGGACATTGGAGAGTTACATTCGCAGACAGTATTGATTTTCAGACATCGCGATTCCCAGTTCAGTTAACCTACATCTACTTTAACAATTGCTGTTGTTTTACTTTAGGTCTGCTCTGGTTGAGCAGACATGTGATCAATGACGTTCCAGCCGTGATTCTACCGTCTTCGTCTCTTGTCTCTTGCTTTCATAGCTAGATTATCTAATGAGATTCTTTCCTGAATTGCTAGAAAGAGGTGCATATCTGGAAATAATTAGAAGAAATATGAATATAAGGAAATTTCATAGACGAAGACTTTACGGAAGCCATTTCTGTATACGAGGGGCTTCTGAAATGTTCCTGGCTTTGGATAAAGGAATATACAGGAGGATCAGTTAATTATGATTTTATTCAACGTATTTCCTTCTCAGATTCACACACTTATTGCAGCGGTCCTTCATGTCTTTTTAAGCCCTGTAAAAGAACTCGGAATGTCGGGCCTCCAATCAGGCCTTTCGCGACACTCTTGAAACCAGGGATTTGTCAGTAGCCCCTTCGTGCGTATTTGTGTAAGTGTATGTCCATCGCGCTCGATAGTCTATGTCTGTGCATGTGTTCATCACCTACAATTGCATTTGATTAATGATGTTCGTACATTTTCTCCCTCATAGTTTAGTACTTGTGCAAAATGAAACTGTTAGAATACCATATTTAAAAAAAATACATGTTGAGGTATATTTGACCGACTAAACTCATCAAGTCGTTGCCTTAGCATGGGTGCAGTTTGGTGAGTGAAACCTGTAAAAATGCTAGAGAATTTTCGTAAAGTCAAGTAAAATTTCAACATTTCGATCTTTCCTCATGGCCTCAATAAATGTCCTGGTCCCGAAACGTCAGATTTTCCTTTATAATAACTATATTTATTTAAACACACTACTCTTTTTTACAGATGGGTAGGTGTACTTCCAGACAGATTTTGCTGTTGTGTCGAGTTGATTTGTTACGTATAGGCTTCTATTGACACCTGGACTTTGCCTGTAATATATTTAATGCATTATTTTCTCACTATTCAGCTGAAGGTGTTTTCTCGTTCGCAACAAATGTACAACTGTTGGTGCAGGAAATAATTATATATTCTCTCTAAATTAGAAATCAGAAAAGTGTGACGATTAATATTACATTTTGATTTCTATATTAACTAGACAATAACTAAAATATAAATGGATGTCATGAACTTAATGTTTTATTGAATGACATCAAACCATAAGTCAAGTGAAGTGTCGCCATCTGTGCATCAATTGGTGAACATGATACCTATTCATTAGGTATCATGTCCACAGGCAATGTGGTACACTCCCACTCCATCGTTGTTTGTTTCTGTGTGTCTGTCTTCCTCAGTGTCCTTCTCTTCGCTCTGTGACTGATTCAATCACGTGATATCGAGATAAATATCAGTTGGGGAAACATTGAGTAAGTATACTCTAATATGACTTTGTGTGACAGATGCAGAATGACAGTTACAAACACACACACGCACATTTTTTGCACTCTCTCACGCCTTCACTTAACGCAAAATTGGAATCGCAGAAGTCACGAAATGAGCGATTGTCTGTTCATGTTGTGTTTGTAACACTGTTATTTGTCGGTAACTGTGCTGCGTGATGTTACAATAATCGCACGCACCAGAGTATACTTACGTAAAGGTGAAACAGTATTCTATAGCGGTATTTCTCAACATATTTTACGTAAGGGACCACTTTGATTCCTAGTTTCTGGGATGGATCCACCTAGCCATTTGATATTTAGAAATTATTTTAAGAAAATTGCTTAAATATTTTCTTTATTGGAGAACCATAACCAATTTATGGCACATAAGTTTACACAGCATATGGGTCTCGGTTAGAAAATCTGCTCTTGAGAATAACAATTCCAAGGGAACGTCCTTCTGTAACTCAAACGACCACTTGTCAGACATGACTTGACGATTGCATCTAAGAGAATACCAGGTTCTAACTTTGATGGAAGAGGACAGCGGATATGATCATTTGTATACTTTTAAATGGATATGAACCACAAGCATTTGCTTACGATCGAAGTCGGGGTTGCAGTTATGACTCACATAGAGTTCATATCTTGACTGAAGATGGTCAAGTGCAAAATGTATGTGTATGTATATATATATATATATATATATATATATATATATATAT
>NC_068997.1:54242055-54247289 GCF_001194135.2 Octopus bimaculoides | reverse complement strand
TATATGTGTATATACGTATGTATGTATGTCTGCATGTATGTATGTATGTATGTATGTATGTAGGTAGGTAGGTAGGTAGGTAGGTAGGTAGGTAGGTAGGTAAGTAGGTAGGTAGGTATGTATGTGTGTGTGTGCACGCTCGCGTTTGTGCGTTAACGGAAAGTTAATATTAAAATCGTAAGCATTCCGTTTAATTGACCATTTGACTTCATTGCATGTTTTTATAGAAGCTAGGCACAGAATTTTAAATGCCAGATTACGTCAGATTTCGACTCCACATTTTCATGTAAAAGTATAAGAATTTTATAGCTGCTCTCACAACATGTCTACCATTGCTAAAGTGTAAAATATTTAATAGCAATTCTGAATTTTACCTCTGGTCATTTACTTCACAATCAAACAGTAAATGACGATAGGGTTACAGGTTACCATGATTTTGTTAGAATAAAACTACAGAATATTTTTAGAAAATAGTGGCTATACACGGTTCCTATAAATTTAGTGGAATTCTTCTTATCGATCTGGAAAATATTCCTTTAGTGGATTTCTTTAGCTGCATTTGATCTTTAACATATTCCCCACTTTGCTCTAAACGTTTTTCTATATCGTGACATAATCTTACCAATATACCAATTGTTTCCTGAGATTCTGCTAACCTTACCTATCAACCGTACGTTATTCATCGATTTACATTCAATATACTTTGCATAAGATAGTGTAAGCAATGGGGCTAGACTGTATACACGGTTCCTAGCATATGATAATAATAATAATAATAATAATAATAATAATAATAAGAAGAAGAAGAAGAAGAAGAAGAAGAAGAAGAAGAAAAAGAAGAAGAAGAAGAAGAAGGAGAAGAATCGTTTCTACTACAGGCACAAGGCGTGGGTTTAGTCGGGAGGGGTGGAGATGTGGGTGTGAGGTAGAGATGTGGTGGGAGGGATCTGGTATGTGGGTGTGGAGAGTGGGTGGACGGGGCTATTAATGAAGAGAGACGGGGGTAGGAGTGAAGAGAGAAAGCAGGTGTCAGAGCAAGAAAGGAGGGAAGTGTCAGATGAAGAGAGAAGAGGAGGGAGGTCAGATGAAAAGGGAAAGGGAGTTGAGCCCACGTGGAGCAAAAGAGCGAAGAGAGAAGATTAATTCCTGTTCACGGTGAAGGCCGGAGTCCGGGTGGTCCCTGTTTGTGTATGCATGTATGTATGATTGTATGTATTTGTGTATGTATGTGTATGTGTTTGTATATATATGTAAACACACACACACATACATATATGTTTATATATGTGTATGTATATGCATGTGTGCTTGTGCGTATGTACGCACATACGCACAAACACAGATACACGAACACACATATGTATATATGTAATGCAGGCCTTTTTGAATTTCAAGTTGAGATGTCAAAATTTCTCATATCACTTGTACCTCAGTTGCTTAGGCCTATACCAGCGACCACCATCTCTGATTCATCAGGGATGAGGTTGACGGAAAATATTAGTTATACATACGTAATATCGCCAGGTGAAAGAAACGAAAACTGTATTTCATATTTGATATCCCACCTGATTTGTATTGATTTAGTCTTTAGATGATTATCATAACTAATATGTTATAGGGCTTTATTAATTATTGTAATTAAAGAGCAAGTAACCATTATGTTGTTAACTACAAAATTAAGGCCTAAAACCCTTTCACGAATTGTGAAGGCGGTTCCACTTATCGATGGAGTTGTATCAATTTATAAGATAACAAATAGGTCGGTTCCATAATTGGATATTCCACTTAGAAATAGATCGTTTGGTGGTAATTGTAACTTCAGCCTTCACTGGAAGAGAATGTTATTGAGCCAGATGTTCTCTCCAAAAACTGTTTGCAACTTCCGTTTGTTTATTCCTGTTTCTTTCTCTTGCCCCACCTCCATCTCTCACCTTCTCTGACCAGTAATTATACTTTGCGAAACGTCAGTCAATGACTGAGGCCCGAACTTTCATTAGTCAGTGAATGAGTTTGTGATTAGATGAAATTTGTTGAATGAATAATGAAAGTCAACTCAACAACGCCGTAGGGGCGGGGGGGGGTGCAAATAGTATTTGTTTCAGCAGATGGTTCTGTGATAACAGGTTTTCTGTAAACTGACATTGAAGAAATATCTAATTTGAAATAATACTCGCTGCAGCTAACGCAAATGACGTAACTTCAGTCAGATGTAAATGTTCCATATACCTTGTTGTTGTCTGCTGCCATTTACAATATTAGGAATTTCACACATACACGCATACACAGGCACATACACACACACACGCACACACACACACGCACACACACACACACACACACAAAGACAAACTCACACACAAAGACAAACTCACACACAAAGACATACTCACACACACAAGTACACACACATTCACAAACATACACACGCACACAAGCACACGCATATTCACAAGCATACACACATTCAGGAGCATACACACATACACACACACACAAGCACACATACACATTCAAAAGCATACCCACACACAAGCACACAATCACTTTCACAAGAGCGGGCGCACACACACACACACACACACACACACACACACACACATACACACTCAAACACACACTCAAACACACCACAACAGTTTCCAAAGCGTGTATCACTTTTATCTCACTATCTGCGGCCGATTAATAAAACAACAACACACCTTGAGTAGTAAACATCCGTAAAGCTAAAACTGCAAAAATTCTTTATTTTTTTATGTAAATGTAAATTACTTCGTCAACGAAAGTTGTTACCGAGATACTATTTATTACCTGTGTATAATGATCAATTTAGGAAGTACTACGTCAGACAGGGTCCATCTGCACGCACATTAATCAAGATCCCTGAAAGCCACAAGGGTCCATAAAAGAGTAGACTGATTAAAGGGTCGCCTTCCGGAAGTCTCTTTGATGCTATAGAAATTAATGACATGTAACGCCGATAAATTTAGACATCAAAGAAACGCACCTGTTACCGCCTTGACCATGTGGCCACTTGTTACTAATGACCATTTTTATTTTGTGTTCTTCCCCACCCCACCCATCCACCCTTACATTCACACATCCACTCCTCGTGTGATAACTGGTTTATTTAAAATTACCGAACGGTTCTTCCATAATCACAAACAAAGGTTTTAGTGTTCTAGTTCGTCTTCAGGCTCACCTGTGTTAGAATTGTCACCTTCAATATCTGTTTATTATTTAATGTTAGTTTAATCCCTTTGCCTTCTTTCACCAGAAATAATAATTAAAATGACATTTTTCTTTCCTCTGCGTGCCTAAATTAATTAATGTTTCTTGCTCACCCCATTTAACATGTTATCATACAATTTACACTTTCAGTTACGTGAACAAGTAATTCCTGGGGATCTTCTACTGAGACAGTTTATCTAGGTGTACACCATCCATTAGAAATACCCTTTGTGATATCAACCATACTTGAGATGTCAAGACTTCACATGCAAAGCACGAACGCTGAAGGCACAAAGGAATTTAAAAGAAGCATCAAAATCTCTCCATTTATACAGATTTTCTTGCCTGTATGGCGACAAATTATGAGGAACTTCAGTATAGATATGTAAACCTAATTATATCAGGAATTGATGTTGATTATATTGTAGCTGAAAGAGAGGGAGAGAGAGAGAGAGAGGTACTGAGAAACTACCAATAGTGTCAGAAGTTTCTTGGCATCAACACTACAATGTACGGAATAGGTTAAGCGCTGATATCGTAGATATTTCCGGCATGTTGACTCTATTAATGGCCCCTATACAATCTGAGATTCAGCTAGAGAAGAATATTGCACAAATAAAACAATAAATACATAACGACTGCTCACTTCTTGTTAATCCAGTGTGTATTGGTGCTAAGAAGATCTATATGAAATCAAATATCTTAAAATAAAATATATACATACACATACAAATATGCGTGTACATGTGTATGTATCGGTGAATCAACAGAGACAGAAAGAAAGAAAGACAGATAGAAAGAAATAAAGACAGACAGAAAGAGAGGGTGAGAGAAGAAGCGAGAGAGGGTGAGAAAGAGGAAGAGAGAGAGAGGGAGAGAGAGAAAAAGAACTTTAAAAGCTATCATACAGAATTCCAGTCATTTACGAAAATTTTACGAACAAATTTTCGCAGTGTATCTATGAAACACCCTGCATGCAGACAAAAATGGATCCCAGTTATAACTTCCTCAATTTGCACAGAAAGTTATCCTCCACGAGATGTTTGTTTGGTGCGGACATTTATCAGTAGTTCTTGGTAGTGTCCGATCAAATTGGAATATTTTGGTAAGCTCATGTACCTGAATATGCGAAATCTTTAACAGGCGGAAAGCACTGCAAAGAAACATTACTTACATATTACCACAAAGAATCCAAACGAAATTTTATTAATACAAATCTATTTAGAAATAAAGACATTTTATAGATTATTCTTTTAATGGTACAACTACAGAGAATCCTTTATTTCCGTAGGAGTCTTAAATTGACGATTTGTTTCGTTCAGTCACCAAGAAACTGCTTGCCTGACGCGGAGGGTTTAAAAACAAAATTAATTATATTTGCTCACCATGCCTAACATAGCGAGATATATTTCCTCACATTACCTATGTATATATAGCTAGGTGCACAAGGCCATTCAAAGAGATAGAGAAAAGGAGAAAGGCGAAAGAAAGAGGGAAATAACTTGTAAAAGAAGTCCCTAAACACTCGTCCTATTGTAAATCACATTTTCGTTTAGTCATAATTCTTTATGATATATTCAATTACAGTATTGCCACGTAGCAATCACAGCAATGTCACGCAGAATTATCTTCCGGGAGTAAAGTAAATATAAACAATAAATAATAAAACAGTAGCAAGATAGTTTCTTTGCTGAAATTCATCCAAACCAATTGCATGTCTTGCTATCGTACACAAATTATTGACGAGCTGTCTAACTCTGAAATCGTTGTTGATCTAATAATGCAAAATGTCGCCGAGTATGCAGATAGGGAAAATAGAATTTGGAATAGAAAGCTGAACATTATCAAGTAAATAATAGTGAGTTCAAATAAAAGGGGCTCCTGCCCAAAGTCAACGGCAAAGTAATGCTTCAAGATACACGTAAATATGCACAGATATACACACACACACACACACACACACACACACACACATATATATATATATATATATATACATATATATA
>NC_068997.1:54240460-54242027 GCF_001194135.2 Octopus bimaculoides | reverse complement strand
TATATATATATATATATATCTACATGATGTTCAATTAGGATCTATTTGAAGTGTGTATTGTCTGATATGTATGTATTTATACGTATGATAAACATAGTTCTGGATTTGTATTCCGGCCCAGGGCTTCATAATAATTTCGGTTTCAGCTCGATGGTAGTAGACGTCAGTGAGAGTAAAAGAAATAAAATGTAATGTACAAAGATGAAAGGATTCAAGAGTTTAAACAACCTGAGTGAATGCACAGCTGAAAATAGAAAGAAGCCAATAATTACAACAGCCAACAAATTACGCCTGAAGTTGACAATCTAAGCGAACCTTACAAAGGTAAATTCGTTGTGTGCCATCATTAAAGTGAAATCGTAATCGTAAGAGCTGTTTAAGAATCGCCATAGGAAACATTGCATATGCATACCCTCTTCAACCACCCACCGAAAGTCGTGAAGCATGTAAAAATAACCATTAGCAATATGATCAATGCAATTTAATAGATCCACAAATGTACTCCAATGAGGTTCCATCACGTAACTGATATCAGTATATAATCAAATACCTGCTAATATGATTTAGGAACTGCTCTCATTATACTTAGAACAGAAATGTTATATCTCTTAATCCCTACGTAAATAACCTTCCCATACTCATCAGACGATATTTCACGAATGTCCACAAATTACAGCAGTTGCTTAAAAACATAAAAGGAGATAAGAATACGTAAAAATTGTCTCCTGGCAATAAGAGTCTCGATGCAACAGTATATTGAACTAAATAGTTATGTAACCATCGAAATATGTAGTTTTGATTCTTGAAAGCCAAATTCCGAGAGATATGCATTATAGACATAACAATCATTATTAAATGCAGACCAAACTGAACTGACCTCACAGAGTAATCGTACAAAAAACGGCTGAGCCAATACATCATCCCATTCTTTCATCGTCAAGTGGAGATGAGTTCAATGCTATCAAATTATGATTAAGAGCGTAGAGACTTCGGAGGAAAGCATCAATAATATATGGGCAGTTTTAGGTAAGACACAGTTAAGACAACATAAGTGCTGCGAGACGTGAGTTACAAGGATATTTCACATCATTGCCCTCTCTATCAGTCTTAAATATAAGAAACGAACTTATTGCAGACGGTCAACACATAAACAGATTCTTCTTCAGAAATTTCATTTCAGACGATTGTGATGTATTAAAAATATTACACAACGTGATATAGAGACAGAAGGTGCAGTTCATTAATGGGAAAAACATTTACTCGGTTCGATGACACATTTTTCTAACGTCTAAACTGGTTCGTCTGAAAGAATTGAAAAAGTCGCCATTTTGGTGGGCATTAGGAGCTATTAGATTGCAGTAGTAATTGTTCGATGAAGTCTATATTCAGGATGTATTCATGTGAAGATAGATGTGAGATCATCAAAAATGTTCAACAGAAGTTACAAGACTTGTGAGAAAATGGTTTGTTTTAAGTATTGTTTTGTCTAAATGCCATATTGCGTATGTATGTAAGTGTATATATATATATATATATATATATGTATATATATACATATATACATATA
>NC_068997.1:54238889-54240398 GCF_001194135.2 Octopus bimaculoides | reverse complement strand
ATATATATATGTATGTATATTTTAATTCTAATGGATTTGTCTTGATGTTGAAGGAACAAAGTGTGTTAGCATTTCAAAATATTATCTAGGTCATTAATCATACAAGTTAGACATATCTGGTATCAAACGTCTGATGCATGTGTGCTGCTACGTGTGTGTATGCATGTGTGTGTGTGGTGTGTGTGTGGTTTGTGTTCGTGTGTAAGTGTGTGTGTGTGTGTGTGTGTGTATGTGTGTGTGTGTGTATGTGTGTGTGTGTGTGTGTGTGTGTAGATGAAACCTTTATACGGCAGATTAAAGAGGATGATGTGTGATAACATCTCTTTAAGAGCATGCTTGGTTAGCGGAAATAGCGAACATACGATTGAAGTTAGACGGAAAAATATCCATTTAAATACATTCTTCATAACATATACGCTATGATTCTCAGATATCTTTCTTTTCAGATAGTAATATTCAATATTTAATATCAAATTTAATCCAGAATTATCGTTTAAATGCTAAATGGCCAACATATTTTAGCAATAAGATGTTTGCTAAAAAACTCTGTATAATCGGATAGCTTTATAAACTGCTCGCAGGTTTTAATATTTGAAACGTTAGGCATTATGCTTTATTTTAATATCAGATTTTCCCAAAGCATTTATTAATGAAATATTAATAAATAGATGTATTAATTTAATGTAAAGAACAAATACATTTTAACGTAAATAGATAAGTGGATGAAGAAAACCATTCTGTTTTGGATATATATGTATGCATATCATATATGTATACACACAAACACAAACACATAAACACACACACACACACACACACATGCACACACACACACACACACACACACACACATCTATATATATATATATATATATTTATATATATATATACATATAGATAGATATAGATATAAATATATGTATATAAATATGTATATATATATGTGTATGTTTATAAGTGTACATGTGTGGGCGCGTGTGTGTATATATATGTAGGTAAGTAGTTATGTAGGTGTATATATATGCGTGTGTGTGTTTTTTTGTGTGTTTGTTTGCTTTTTAAAAACAGTGATTTATTGAATCGAAACAATACTTATGTATGTTTGGTTTAATAATCCTTTGAAATGTCCAAGAAATCTTGGTTGTTATCGAATGATTTATAAAATTCCTGGAATCAACACACGCAAACACCATCAAACACGAATGCATAAATACACATATGTATACATATATATACATGCCTAACTATATATGTGCGTGTGTGTGTAGACACGCGTTTTTTTGTATGTATATATATATATATATATATACACATGCTCATACACATGGATTTCTTGACATTTGGTGGAATTTACTTAGGAGAAGAACAGTTTGGGAATATGTTTTTTTTTTTGTTCATATTACACCACTAAGGTTGAAATGAAGACTTGGAAATACAGATGCGCAAAAGCAACATTGTATGCATTTAACAATGACAATAATAATGATAATAATCCTTTTTGCTATGGAG
>NC_068997.1:54228913-54237115 GCF_001194135.2 Octopus bimaculoides | reverse complement strand
CCTGGAATCAACACACGCAAACACCATCAAACACGAATGCATAAATACACATATGTATACATATATATACATGCCTAACTATATATGTGCGTGTGTGTGTAGACACGCGTTTTTTTGTATGTATATATATATATATATATATACATATATACACACATACATGCATACATGCATACACAAATACATACACACGTTGATACAGTCATAAACCGTTAACGTAAGGGAGGAATTTTTCTCCACAGCTACCAATATATTTAACTAACCTAAAGTTATGTATGTATGTCATTATTCAATTTTAATTCAAGCTTTCTTGCCAATAGAGAAAGAGCCGGTTTCTATTCTGGATCCAAGGTTCCTTCATTGGAATTTCAACATCAATAGGATATTTTTGTATATATGTATGTAGGCATGTATGTATGTATGTAAGTATGTATGTATGTATGCATGTACGTATGTATGTATGTACGTATTTATGTATGTATGCACACATGCATATATATACAATCACACACACATAGACACAGTCACACACATATAGTTGCATATATATATATATATATATATATATATGCACACACGCACACGCACGCACACACACAGACACAGACACACGCAGACAGACAGACACACACACACACACACACACACACACACACACATATAACCTAACATGGGTATCCTGTTAGATCACCAAATGCCGCGTTACTAGACTTGAGAGATTCTCTCATATAGGCGCTAGCACCATAAAAGCACTCATGGTAGCAGGCAAGAATCAGCTGTTATTTTCCGGAAGTGTCATATCACGTGATTTCATCTACTGGGAATCACCAGTGGGAAGCACCGATCACTGCATGCAATCAAATCTCGCTGCTACGATGTATAGAATATCAGCAACTTGTCAGGTAATGATGTCACACTTGGCCAGCAGGCTTATTAAAAAATAATTATTAGCGATGAAGCAGTATTAACGCCAAAAGGTCATTTATCATGGATGTTTCCTTAGAATATCTAGAATATCGAATACCGCATCGCCAGCCTGATGCATTAGTAAAAAAAGAGGCTCACACTGCCATTACATAGGTATACTTAATGGAAACATGTCTCAATTCCAACTTTCTGAACCACAGAGCCAGTTCTTACTCATTATATATATATATATATATATATATATATATATATATATATATACATGTATATTTATATGTGTGTGCGTGAGAGAGTGAGAGAGGTAGAATGGAATGTAAATGAAGAACTAGGGAGAGTTACACATGAAAAAGAGAGATTTATCATTATTTTCTAATATCTATTGAAGAAATAATCTCTCTTCGATGTTAGATTTCAGCAAATCGAAGAAAGATGTGTAACATGACCCGAAAATTTAATGGAATCGAAGAGATTAGCGTTAATCCCATCCTCTTTGAACTTGAACTTCTTCAGAAAAAGTCTTAGATTTCAGCAGAGAGAGCTACGTTGCATTATCTTTCTTACTTTATTTTATATTCTTGCTTCTAGGAACATTCTAACATTGATCATGGAACAATAGATATGTCTATCATTAAACGTTGTACAATTTTGTGCTTCTCTTCCCAACTTTAGCTCTGACCTGATCAATTGTTAACGACATATATTTCCAACAATTGCGATCGAAAAATTATGGGTCGCCATTTTTTGTTGTATTACATTAGTGTGTAAATATGTGCATGATTATTTGTATATCACTGTAAACGTGTGTGTTTATATTCGTCTGTGCTTAGAGACTTCAGCCGGTGTATTTTTTATATTTTGTAAATTGTATTATTTTTTGCTTTCTAACATTTTATCTTTTTTTTTGGGGGGGGGGGGGGTCATATATTATTTGTCTTAGTTACAAGCAGCTCTCCATACGAGGCGACTGATTTTGCTATCTTTCCAATGAATATTTTACTTCTTCTATGAACGCACTCACACACACACACACACACACACACCATACACACAAGCACGGTCTCCCGCGCACATATGCATTTATATACATACATACACACACAAACACACAAACACATATATAAAGACTTTTCTCATTAATCATGTACCTCCACTTTAAGTCTAATCTTTGTCATTGTTGTTTAGCCCAGGGTCTCTCTTAGTGAAGTAGCCTTTCTTCAGCGTGGTTCCAGTTTTAGCCATCTCGTCGTTTCTATTACATTCTCTAGTTTATATTAGTCACATTATCAAGGTGACGCGCTGGCAGAATCGTTAGAGCACCAAAGAAAATGCATAGCGGCACGTCTTTACATTCTGAGTTCAAATGCCGCCGGGATCGACTTTACCGTTCATCCTCTCCACGTCGATAAAATAAGTACCAGTGCTGAACTGGGGTCGGTGTAATTGACTTACGCCCTACCTCGAAATTTCTGGCTTCGTGTCAAAAGTTGAAAATATATTTCACAATATCTATACTTAAATAAAATGGGGGAATGCAATTTATTGTAATTATGACTGATTTCTAGCAGAAACAGTGGCCACCTATAATTTCCTGTTCTGTCTCATGGCCGTTCTTTCTGTTTTTCATCTGAATGCTGGAAATTACGACTTATGAAAGAATATGTCTGAATGTCCACCACAAGTGACAAATTCATTCTGCTGTGATCGATTTGCTTTCGGTCAATCATGATTGAGGATCTTTATGATGAAATACGACTATCCGTCAACGTCCCACATATTGGTGGATCAATAAATATATCTTCTAACGCATAATTACTTTTTATTGGAACAGTAGGGTGTTATTTCGGAGGTGTATTTGACTGTTATTGCTAGCAGATACAGCGACTTCGTAGAGGTGCATTTAAGTTGCAGTTAAAAAAAATTAACTTATTGCAGTAACGTTCCTAGGGAAACAATGAATGTTACACATCTCTATTAACCGGTTTTAATGATCAGTTTTAACAGAAGCTCAAGGCCAGAAATTTGAAGAAGTGGGAGCAACAAACCCGAGAACCTAACTGCTACCATATTTTATAGCCCCCGGAGGGATGAAAGTTGAGAATAACCTCCGCGTAATTTGAACTCGGCACGTAATCAGCCAAAGTAAATATCTCAAGACAATTTATCCAATACTAACAATTCTACACACAAATACAAAGACTTTGTTTATGGTTTATTAGGAACCATTATTATAAAAGACTGTGCTAAGCGCCATACTTCAAACGATACACTTCCGAGAGGACGACGACTGCACAAATCGGTTTGGATTTCCTGTCGAACAGCTAAGTTAGTTTCTTACTTCAGCTAACATACTTGAAACGAACCAACGAAGCACTATTTCATTCAGTCAATAGACCGGCTAGATATAGCAGCTACATCACTTCTAAAATCTTATACTACCTCTTAAAAAAACGAACGACCTTGGACACATAATATCATCACCACCGCCACCACCAACGACGATGACGACCACCATCACCGCCTATCCCTCACCACCTCCTAATCATATGTGATTGTTTAAAAGGGGCTAAAGCGACAATGCTAAAACGTATTTGAAACAATGGACAACAGTCGAAATATCATACTGGATGGGTAAATAAGCATTCTTAAAGTGAAACAACGGTATCAAAGGTAAACAAATGTATCAACAAATACAATAGAGGGAAAGGAACATCACCTTTCAAGTAACTCAGAATAGGTAAGCTTATAGTACATGACCATTCTTGCGACATAAGTAATGTGTGCGTAAAGTTTGGTGAAAATCGGTTGAGAATTGTGAAAGTATATGCGTTAGTCATAATACACACATACTGTGATTTTTATTAACTAGATATATAAACCATTGACATTATACAAGGTCGTTCTCTTTCCTTATACACTCGTCCCATCGTAGTGGAATTGTTCCACCCTTGACCTCGCCATATTTATATCTTAGCTGAGGGTATATATCCAGATCTACATTATCTATAGTATTTAATCCTGTTAAAGACTTCTGTTGCGTGTTTTTATGGAGCTTTTAGTTGCTATTTCTAGTAAATTCAGCATCTAAGAAGTTCCTTGTAAATACATTACAGTGATATCTAAACGATTCATTGCGTCACGTGACTGACTCGTGCCTATCTTACATGCAACTAATACAATTACGATAACCATGAAATTGCCAAAATCTCCCTTGGAGTATAGGGCCTTTGAAGCATTGAAACAATCACGTCATCATATTGTTCGTTATTTTGTCAACGCTATTGCACCTGTATCTTTTTTCTCATAAGTACAAGATTAAAATCCCTAAACAGAGTGACTTACGATCAGATTTTAAAACACCTCATTACGACCAGCTTTTAAACACCTCATTATTAATCAACGCACGAATAATTAATCTGCAGAATTTTAAACTCTAACTGCGTTTTATTCCTTAGACAAAGCCGTAGTTTCTTTCCATAAAGTGGGTAATCAGAAGAATAAAGACGGGCGTAAACATTCAGTCACTCGTCTTATTAGCTTCACTGTTTCGTCGTCTTCTGCGTTTCGTCATAACATCTTAAAGAAGGAAAGTACTATGCATAATCAGCGTAATTACTGCTGGAGCGAATGAATTCGAAGCACTCGATATAACGACTGATAGACAAAATAATTCGGAGTAATACTGAAAATGTCAATCTATTTGATGGTATTATCGATTAGACTTCTTAAGAATTACAACTTAACACATCGCTTATTTGATATTTAAGATAATATCCTGCAAAAACTCAAAGAATTTACCCTGAGGAATAAAACAACAATGTTAAGGAAACATGAAACAGGAAATTCAAACACCAAAGAGAAATAACCAAATTAAAAAAAGGAATAAATATATACATGAACAACAAAGACAAAACAAATAAAAAGAAAGCATAACATAAGAAAGGAAAAGAAACCTGAAGAAAACAAATCTCTGTAACAACAGTGATGATACTACTACTACTACTACTACTACTACTACTACTACTACTACTACTACTACTAATAATAATAATAATAATAATATGAATGACGTATAATAAGGATAATTAAGGAGATGAGGAGCGTAGAATATGAAGAAGTTAGGGAGAGTGAAATTTGTGAAAGGGTTTCGCTTCTTCACTAAGGAGAGTTGACTTTATTTATACAGGGAATGGCTGCGAGAAAAGCATCAATGTCATGGAATCTCTGCGTTTGACGTGAGGATAGGAAAATGTCTTTTGTCCTTTATTCAGTCCATCCGTGACTACAAGTTCTTTATTCGGACACAATGTTTCTAGGAAACACTGCACAGTATGTCCGTCCTTCATTTTTGACTGCTATATTTAGTAAAGCCAACAGATCACGTAGGAGCTCCCTGAATTCACTCATATAAAAAGACAGCATCTAATTATTTCCAAAGTTTTAAATACCATAATTAACCACATTCAATTAAAACATCGTGATCGGATTAAAAATGATTATATCTAAACCAAAAAGAGTACCTGGCTTTTCAGTAAGCAAATTTACCTTTCATCCTTCAAAGATCGATAAGTAAAGTTCAGGGCGACGGTGAACTGATAGATTGTTAGGGCAGGTTTTTTCAAGGTGCGACGTGCCGCAGTCTTAAATATGTAGATGTCATATGGCTACTAAAGACAAGAAAGGCTGTAGCGGTCAACAGCGACATCTTCTAATTTCCCTATTTTCAAAAACATTTTCAATTTTCATTCCAGGTACAAATCATCTGTGATTTTTAAAATATATTTTCGATATACGTTTTTTTATTTCGACAACAATTTGTCGAAGATCAATTCAATCTTTCGAACGAACTTTTCCTCTACAGGCGACATCACTGAGTTGGTATCCGGGTTGAGCGTTATTTTGATCACCTTTAAGAATTTAATTAGTGCTTCGTTATTTCTTAATTCGTGCTTTGATTTTTATAGCGCTCGCTTGAAAGTATCTACGAATCGTTCTGCTTGCCCACGTGACCTCGGGTGGTCGGGAGGGTTAAAGATGTGCTTGATCGCATGCATTTTACAGAACTTCTTGAACTCGCATCCAGTAAACTGTTTTCCATTGTCCGATACTATTGCGTCTGGATGGAACTCACCATCGAGCAAAACGTTATCTTGATTGAATAACCAAATTGTTGAATAAAGTGTCAATTAGTTAAATGGTCAAACAGTTAACCAATTAATGAAAAACAAAAGGGATTGAAATAGAACCTGTGAGTGTGTCTTCCTTGTTTGCATAATGATCTACCCGATATACAACAAAAAAACTGGCCATATTTATCTTGGAATCAAACAGAAGGAAGACGCTTTTACAAGAAAGAAAACCGGGGAAAGAAGCTAATCGAATCGAAGGACCTCTCGCAATTCGCATGCGAGGGAGCCACCAGGTGTAACAAAATGATGAGTTGTAGAAAGGCCGATTATTATATCTGCGATTTGAAGAAGAGCTAGAAGAGGGAAATTTTTGACAGCGCAACAACCATGGAAATGTCTGAAAAGGTAATATCTTGGGATGAAAAAGGGATTAGAAATTTACCAGTGAAAATGGTAAACTCCCTCGAAGGAATAAAGAACACCGGAAAGAGGCACCAATAGAAAATGCACAATAATATTTCATTAACGATTAATTTTAATTAAAAAGAAATGTCTTAGGTTACCACATCACGTAAGCCAGTAATCACCTTTACTATAAAGATTCCATGCAGCAGGCGACAGCAGGTATTTTTTCTCTCGTCAGTCTTTTATATTGTAATAACATTCAACAATAGAAGAGATTTCAAGCAAAAATTTGATGGCGGCCATTTTGCGAAACGTGGTAACGTGCTAACAATGAATAATACATTACATGCGACAGCGAATGAGATTTACGAGATAGGCTAAACAAGTCAAACAGTGAAGTTGATTATATGAATAAATAAATACTTGAAAACATATAGAAAATATGTGAACGATATTTTGTTTTTAATGTTGACAAAGAAGATAAAGTGTTGAATACTGGAAATAATTCGGAAGTAATATACGGAGGCTTCAATGTCTGTTTACAGTTAAACATGCGTTCACACACATACACGTAGACGCACATACATACACACATGGATATGCACACAAATATATACACACACTGAAACAGATACAAATATGTGCGTGCGATGCGTGTGTATGTGTGTGTATGTGTGGTGGGTTGTGTGTATGAGTGTGTGTGTGTGTATGCTTATGTACTCATGTATGAATGTGGGTGTTTGAGGATACACAATAAAAGGGTAAATTTAAATACGTATACACAGAGACATATGTATGTGTATATTTATGTGACTATGTCTGTCTGTCTCTCTGTCTGTCTGTATGTATAAACATGTGAGTGTACATAAATAATACACGCACGTACGTATGGATGAGTGTGTCTGTGTCTGTTTACGTAAGAAGGGAAACAAATTCATACAATAAAGTTAAACATACGCACACATATATTTTGCGCATGTATATGAATCTATATATGTTTGTATATAATCTTGCTGTGTGTGTGTGTACAAATATATATATGACTATATGTATGTATATATATACATTTGGGCAAAGGTAAACATGCATATGTATATATATATATATATATATATATATATATATATATATATATATATATATATATATATATATATACATATATATATATATATATATATACACATACTCCATTCTATTATTTCCACTAATTATGCTTGAATATAATGTTTATGTTTCTATATTTACGCACTCATTTATTGAGCATATTATAGTGTTTTGTGGTCATTGTGTGTTTCTGTCTATGTATGCGTGTGTGTGCATGCGTATGTGTACATGTATGTATGCATGAATAGATACAAATATATATGTATATATATATATATGCATGTACGTGTATACGCATATGTGTATACTATGTGTATGCTTGTTTGTATTGTGAAAGAGAGAGAGAGAGAGACGTGGAGAAGGAAAGAGAGGTTTCAGTTTAGTTTGCATTCGAAAGAGGAGGAAGAGAAAGAAGTGGAAGCTGATGATGAGGTATTGTATCTCTTCAAACGAATATTTTATTAAATTTGCTAATCCAATATTTACGAAAAGAAATTAAATAAAAAAAACGATGTTGTGATGGGGGGAAGAGGAAATACGGGAAATATATAAACAAAATAAATTACATGTATATCGCCATATGCAAATACACGTAAACACATACACATCCGAACCTCCACACACACACACATGAACA
>NC_068997.1:54225934-54228903 GCF_001194135.2 Octopus bimaculoides | reverse complement strand
ATATATATATATATATATATATATATATATATATAGAGAGAGAGAGAGAGAGAGACAGAGAGAGAGAGAGAGAGAGAGAGAGAATAAGGGCGTTAAAGGTATATCCTGAAAACCCAATCGCCATGCCACTCTTTGTATTTATCAGATTTTCGAAGTAAATTATTTGAAGTAATGATATTATTCGTGTATAAATTTCCAGAAACTGGCTAACAGATGGAGGCACCAATACCCAGAATTAATTATATTTATATTCTGCGATGGAAGTAGTGTTCTGACTTTCTATAAAAGTGAAATGTTTAAGTTTTGTTGGGGCCAGACTAAGACGAGCGTCTGTTATCAATCGGCGCCATTTTCTGACTGAAAATGGAGTATGATGAAGCTGTTTGAAGAAATGATTATAAATGTGAACCAGGTACTTGTTAGCCAGTAGGGCAAGCCAGACCTGTAGGATTTCACCGTTTGAAATGTGCTGTTGATCTGAGATGGTGTTAAGATCGAATAAATCAGTGGATCCAATTGGTGGATCCTCGAATCAATGGGTGGTGAGTTTGCGCTGTAAATCCGTGAAGAGGAAGATCCCCAAAACATGAGCTTGCTCTCCTACTGAATCTGAACCGTACCGGCGATCAGTGTACGGAGGTCTAGATTGGCAGATATAGCACCAGGAACCTCTCTGCAAGTTTCTATTATACGTCGGCGCCAGTGCTCTGGGTTTCTGGTAAAAGAGATAAATGTATTGTCCTGTGGAATTAAAAAGACACTGGTGCCTAACCGTATAGATTCAGTGGTGAGAAATACAAACGAAGACTTTGATACGTTTTCTATTTGTTACAAAATACAACTAATATTTAGATAACAGAACACGACGTCTGACAAAGTCAATCAAAGGATGGCCCTTCAAAGTTGCTACGAACATTTTCTCTTTGATTCATATATGCAAGTATGTATACATGCGTGTGTGTGGTGTGCGTCTGTGTGTGTGTGTGTGTGTGTGTGTGTGTGTGTGTGTGTGTGTGTGTAGGTACACACCTACAAAGAGAAAGTAGTGTATTTGAAATACAAAATCATGTTAAAAAGAAAACAACATAATCATTTTCTAAAAGGAGGGATTTTTCATTCAAAACAAATGCGTGGAAGGAAATATGTGTTGGTAGAGCAGTTTGGGAAAAAAGACCGACAGAGCAAGTACCAGGATTTAAAAATCTACTCGGTTCGACTCACTGGAGTAAAACTTCTGAAAGGGGTTGTCCCAGCATCGCCATAGTCTAACGGCTGAAAGAAGTAAAAGATAAAAGATAATATATGTGTGTGTGAGTGTATGTATGTGTGTATAAAATCAAAATAAGCAACAAGATATCGAGTAGTGAAGCAGTACGACCGTTTCAAGCGACTCCATTTAATTGAGCAATGCAATCATTACATTAATTTAAATGCCGTGCCATCTCGAGTTGCACAAATGAATAAAGACAATTTTAGCCAGTCGGACACATTAAGATAATTTTTGTCCCATAGCGACAACATGAATTTCTTCCATCCTCTTGCCCTGATAAAATATTTGAGTGGATAAGTTAGCTATTAAAATATGTAGCCCGGATTTTACCCGTTCCACTATCTTCTGGCGAGAGAAGCCAGAAACTTTGAAAGCACTGGTAACATTTTCCTAAAATCTATGTCCTCTACAATAAAGTGTTGAATAATCCTTAGCTTCAATGTTAAATGGTTCCTATATAAAACTTGACACAAAAACAGTAATATGTATATTCACTACACACTAGACGCTCCTTAAACGGTAAGGCCAGGTCACCGAATATAAATTGGTTATATCAATCACTTCAAATGTTTACCCATTATAATCCTTGTTTCAATATATAACGGTTCAAGGATTTTTTAAGCCTATTTTGTCAAACAATTTACATAATCGAAAAGGGTTTTTAGAACCCATAAAAATCCATAATTGTATTTCATTTAAATTTTTTCTTCTCAAAATATAAATATTATTAGGATTTTACTGATAAAAGCGATTAAAAATTTAGGTTAAACTTGCCTCAATTTATGAATTATTTCTAAAAGCCAAAATTAATTTGTTTCGCATTTCAGTGCCTAAGCCGTATCAAAGGCTTTGTAAACCGTTAGCTATTTTATTTCAGGAAAACATTAATGATATAATAGCAATAATCTGCTGTTTTTTATTTTCTATTTCCTCTCATTGATGTTGTATTTCTGTTCGTTTCATTGTTACCATTTCACATCAGCATTCGGCTTTTCGTACTCGTTCCATTTCTCTCCTTCTTTCGACGACGATGTATAGTATGTATGTTTGTAATAATTATGATTATTTTTAGAATAAAATCTGGAAACCATGGCATTCGATGACGGTTTACATTAGTTGTTAAAATGTTTACTAATAACAGAGTTCACGGAGGAATTAGATAACTTCAACTTCCGCGAAAAGTGACAACGGTTTAAATCGTCACACTTCTATTGAGAGTAAAGAGAGAATTATATCTTAATTCTTCACTCTACACATTTCACCGTATCTATTATCTTCGAAATTTATGCTTCCATTTCTATTGCTCTCCTGAATGTTAAACCGTGGAATGAATCTGAATTTTCGTAGTCATAATTATTATTGAGGTATCAGTGAGAGACCGCCACGAAGAGCAACTATATGCATGTATTTAGAGATCTTATATAAATATGTATGTATAAATAATTAAAATTTAAAATTCAAAATTTTACTCACAGGTTTGCAGTTTTCGTATAGTAATATTACAGTCCATTATTTTAGATTTTTACGCACATGTTGCTGTAGCGGTGCGTCTAGGAGAAGCTATTATTATTATTATTATTATTATTATTATTATTATTATTATTATTATTATTATTATTATTATTATTATCTTTTAAAGCCTGGTGCTTATTCTATCGGAAATCTCTCTCATTCTCTCTCTCTCTCTCTCTCTCTCTAT
>NC_068997.1:54222041-54225924 GCF_001194135.2 Octopus bimaculoides | reverse complement strand
TCTATATATATATATATATATATATATATCCATATCGAATAAACAAATTTATATACATATAAATATCTTCTGACTATGAACGCAATCGAGCCAATAGCCTCATATCCACGTGATCATAGATCATTAAAAATGCTAGCTAATATGGATAGCGGGAAGAAGGAGTTCACGTTACCCTAACAGTTGATACGAAGTCACATCCCAAGTAGCGTCGTCGACGTCAAGTAGGGAATATCTTTCGTTATTTTAGTAACATGCAAACTTGTTAACTGAACGATGTAATCTGTGTGTCGAACCAATTAGCTTTGAAGTTTCACCATTCAGATCATCTCTAACGACTCTTTAACAACCTCATTCAAAATATTGAAGCTTTAATTTATCATTCTTGCCTCCCCTTGCATCATCCTACTCTCTCTGTCTCTCTCTCATTCTCTCTCCTGTTCTCTATCTCTCTGTCATTCTATAGTTGCCGCTCTAAGTGTGTTTATCTGTATAGCCATTTTTAATCTTTCATATCTATAACATCACATGTGTGAATGCGTGTGCGGGCGAGAGAGGGGCGTGAGACCGTATGTGCGTGTGCGAACGGATGTGTGTATGCGTGCGGGCATGTGTATGTGCGTGCGTACGAGTGTGTGTGCGCAGATACGTATTTATCCGTGCGGGTGTGTGCGCGTGAGAATGCATGCGTGTGTGTAATTGCGCGTGCATATGTATGTGTATGTGTGTGTATGTATTTAATGTTGTGTGAGTGTAGTATGGCTATCTAGATCATCCCAATTACACGTAAATATGTAACTAAATTATTCCTCTACTCATGAAATATATAACTGGACAAAAGCAAGCAAGGCGGAGTGTGGACATTGTTCAAATAAGTATAAGTTTGTTTTCGTATACACACACACACACAAGCACACACACACACACACACACATACACACACACACACACACACACACACACACACAGTGTGTGTGTTTGCATGTGTACGAAAACAATAGGCAGTGGTGGACACAGTTCCGCTAATCCGCTAACAGCCAATGATCAAAGCTAACTTTTTCTGTAGCAGATTAGCTTTTATGCTATCTTTGGAAACCGTTAGCGGAAAAATTAGCTGCCGCTAAATTATGTCCCGTTAACTTTAGGTCCGCTAACAAAAGTCATACGTTTGTCGTGGGCGTATTTCGAAGAAACCGTCAAGCAAGCTACTAGCTGATTATGTGTACACCTGACAAGACATGATTTGTCGACGCAGCAACAGTTAGCTGAGCAGCATTGTGCAATTCTGCTGTTTGAAGTTGTGTTCACTTACGACGCTGTCACATTACAGACAGTCTTACAGTATCAGCGACAGCAGTGTACGTTGTCTGTTTATCAGGTTATCGCTCATCGCTATGGAAGGCCAAAACGTTTTAGTTCGACCTGCAACGGTTGTGGGTGAAGCCGAAGTCGCTCAGATTGAGAGCCTGGAGTCTCAGAACCATTAGCCTCACGTGAAGGACTACTTTGTCTTTACGTTAAGGGATAAAAGAGAGGCCAAGGCTGGTAGTCCCCGACAGTACTAGATGGAAGACTACAATCTGCTGGAGAAGAATAAGGCAGCTGTCCACAGAGCGGTGACACAGCTGAAGCTGCAGACCTTCACTGATTCTGACGTCAGCTTCCAGACGGAGTACGCCCAGGTGATGTCTAATGTTGCCGAGGCCTTGGATAAAATTAACAGCGGAAGGGCTCATCGTAATTCTATAATCTATCTATCTATCTATCTATCTATCTATCTATCTATCTATCTATCTATCTATCTATCTATCTACATATCTACCTATCTATATACATATTTATCTTTCTATCTATCTATCTATTATCTATCTATCTATTATCTATCTATCTATCTATCTATCTAAATAGTATCTCTCTATATATCTACCTATTTACATACATCTCTCTCTCTCTCTCTCTCTCTCTCTCTCTCTATCTATCTATCTATCTATCTTTGTCTTATCTATGTGTGTTTGTGCATGAGCGGATGCTTGAAGGTATACGTACATTGCGAATAAGCGAGAGGGAGAGAGAAAGAGAGGAACAAGAAAGAGAGAGGGGGAAGGGTGGAAAAGGAGAGAAGGAGAAAGAGAAAGAGCGATACTCGGTGAGTGATAGAAAAGAAAGAAAGACAAATAATAAATGGTAGCAAATGAAAAATAAAGAGTTTATGAAAAAATACTAATAAAAAATATTTAATATGATACGTTCGAATGAGAAGCAGTGAGTTGAAACAGTTTCCACACAATCAATCTATTAAAATATATGAGATCGACCAAACAAGCCATGAACAATTCTAAATATTTAGAAGTTAACCTAAAAAAGCAATTTTAAGAGTAACTTAGGTTCTGCAGTGACTACAGTGTGGACTATGGTTTAAGAGTGTTCCTGGGACGGCAACTTCCTCGACGTGCAAGTGGTTGAGTATTCCAAAACACGTGTAGCCCTAGCGTAATTCTCTGAGGCAACCTTCGTGATACATTGTAAGATAAGACTGTACATTTTGAACCATCAGAAAAACCCAACCGGTGGGCTTGTGTACGGTTTCCGACTTCCTAATTTCTTTCTCAGTTTATGGATTAAACGGTGGCTGAGGAAAATGACTTTTGTCTAAACTGTAATTCAGTGGATTTGAACCTGGCACCTTGTAGTTGTGAAGCGAACCTCTTTACCATTGGGTCATACTGCATCTACACCTCTGTTAATAGCCACAGAATAAAAACAATCAATTATGTCATAATTTGAAAATGATTTTATTGGTGTTAAATATATATATATACATCATTATTTTGTTGAAGAGAGCTTTATCAGTAGAGCCGCAGAGAAGCCATAATTATTTTGTCATTGCATTGTTCGTAATAGGCCATTTGGAAGCGAGAAAGACGGTTCAGGAATATTAAGTAATAGTCTGTAATTTTAATACAAGAAACATTAACATCTTCATGCACAAAGACAAAAAAAAACACATTAATCTATTACGGATCAATATCATTCAATCACTTATAATATTTTCTTAACAAATAAACCGGCGAGCTGGCAGAGTGGTTAGCACGCCGGGCAAAAGGCATAGCGGTATTTCGCTGGTCATTACGTTCTGAGTTCAAATTCCGTCGAATTTGACTTTGCCGTCCCTGCTTTCGGGGTCGATGAATTAAGTACCAGTAGAGTACTGGGGTCGATGTAATCGACTACCCCTCTCCCCTAAATTTCAGGCCTTGTGCCTATCGTGGAAAAGATTATTTTCTTAACAAATACGATAGAGACAATGCTGATATGCTAATAATGGTGTGGCTGTGTGACTAAGTGGCTCTGGGTTCAGTCTCACTGCGCGGGTAAGTGACTTCTACTATAGTCTCGGGACGGCCAGAGCCCTGTGAGTCAATATGTATCGTTGCTATTATGCAAAAGTATCGTAAGTCCAAAACGGGGTCTTATCAGAAAGCGGAAAAATAGTTTCACCATTCCATATGAAAGCCAATGTACTACATTTTGACAATTGTCGATATCTTGGCATCTGAAGCAGCTGGAGATAGTTTGACCAAAAGAACAGGCTATTGCAAGCAAAAATGAATATTGAAAAAAAAAAAAAGCATTTGGCCAAATTTGGACATACGACAGTTTAACATAATAGTAAGGACATGTATGTATTTATGCAAGTATGTCATTATTCAGTTTATTTCAAGATTTCTTACCAATAGAAAAAGAATCGGTTTCTAACTTAGATCCAAGGCTCCTTCATTGCAATTTCAACATCAACAACAAGGTATTGTTTGTTTGTATGTATGTATGTATGTATGTATGTATGTATGTATGTATGTATGTATATATATATATATATATATATATA
>NC_068997.1:54221134-54221971 GCF_001194135.2 Octopus bimaculoides | reverse complement strand
TATATACGCATATATAGATACAACGGGTTCTGTAAAACTTTAAGGCATCGTCCGTCTAAGATCAGTATATTGCACAGAACGATCAATGCCCTCAGCTATGAACAATTGCAAGAAATATTTGCTCATCTGCAAATAATACACTCTATCAAAACACAATTGCCTGGCAAAAATTGAGTGTGTGTGTGTGTGTGTGTGTGTGTGTGTGTGTGTGTGTGTGTGTATCTGTTTGTGTGCGCACGTATGTGTCTGTATGCGTATTTGTATGTGCATGTGTGTGAATGGTAAAAGGTTAAAATGTAGTGCAACGATGTTTTCATTCGTTCTGCGGTCTGTAGACTTGCAAACATGGCAACCTTCCCACCTTGAAATCCGATGACGTGATTGGTGGACAGATGTCACGGAACAATGATTTGGAATTTGTAATCATCGACTGTTATTAATTAACATAAAATATTCTACAAGCAGCAAACAAAATTTTATTGAACATATTTATATTACTGTTGTACACAACACAAAGTAACCATATATACATATATGGAGAGAGAGACATAGACAGATAGACATACGTGCGTATGGTTACATATATACATATACATACATATATACATACATACATATATATATATATATATATATGGGAGAGATTATACAAAAAATAACAACAGACGAGGACAGGTGGTGTAAATAACAAAAGTATATATTAGTATGACGCTCGGGAATACGGAAAGTCTTTGACGTTTCGAGCTACGCTCTTCAACAGAAAGAATACGGAGACAAGGAGAAAACCACGGAGAAAAAAAATTGAATAGTGTTCAGTCAACGGTCAATCATATATAT
>NC_068997.1:54219334-54221111 GCF_001194135.2 Octopus bimaculoides | reverse complement strand
TATATACATTTATATGTATAGGCATAGGTATATAGTTATATATGTGTGTGTATATATATATATATATATATATATATATATATATATATATCATGTATCTAATAAAAATATATACATAGATATATACATATATATATGCATACATATATATATATATACATTCATATATGTATATATATATATAAATATATAAATATACACACACACACACACATACGCACACACACACACACATACATACATATATGTATATATATCAAGGTATGGTGATGCCAACGTATAAAAGACACACAACACATTGACGTAGAGTTTGTTTATTTTTGTTTCGTCATTTTTATGATAATCAATGAGTCGTTCTACCGATCCTCGGGTTTCGTTCAATTTGTTAATTTTAAGTACAAGGAAAACAAATCTGAAAAAGCAATTGGCAGAGTGAAGCGTTACCGATTCTTAAATACCATTGCCAAATGGCTAACCTCAGTGCGTCATAAATTTTAGTGCTCATTTTCGGTTTGGTAGAAGCTAAATGTCAAAATTTTGGAGTTCCATGTATTCATTCTGCCATTACAAGTTTGAATGCAGTGACGGAAAATTAAGATAGAAATGCTACAGATACCTAGCTTATATTGCTTAATTGATGTATCGCAAACCTCAGTGTAAAAATGCTGGCCCCAACTGTACGCATTCTTCATCGTAAATTTGTTTTATAAATGACTATTGTTGTGGCGAGAGTCGCGACACCCCCTGCGAGAATAGACTGGATTAAACGACTATCAACAATGGTGGGTTGAATGCAAGACAGAGAAAGTAGGCGTTGATCGCTGGAAGTCGTCAGGTGTCGTTTTGATAGATTGTCGGAATATCGCTTGTTGTTTCTTGTGTAGTTTGTGGAGAGTTTGTTGGATTGTTACGTTGTTGTTACTCTGCTTCGTTATATGTTTATTGTTGCTACACGGTTATAGTGTAAACTAGTATCGTTATAAATAGTTGCCATACTACAATAATGACAGACGAGTAACAGCGTTACAATAACTATCTTTGGACAGTTGCTAGATTTCGTTTGAAATTTCTTTAAAAATACTTTCACTTTGTGTTCACATGCTCTCTACATTTTCAACCCTTTTGTTAGGCAACATATTTTCTTGAGATATTGAAAAAAACTTCCAAAATAAATGCAGCGTTATATCGAGAGACAAAAATGATGAATGTTGTGTGCTCTGTTGAAGCATTTTTCATAGCATTTTCACAATAAACAAAGAAAATGGTTACACAAACGATTTTTATTGCATCCACGATCGTAAACTTTCGATAAATGTCAATTTAAATAAAGGAAGGAGAATGGAAATATTTCAGAGGTGCAAATGCGAACGATTCCCTTGTCACCATCAAAAAAGGAAGCCATACTCATTGCTGTTGATGAAATCCTTTTGATTTCTAGAAAAGTCAAAAGAAAGCATTGACGTTCATCAAGTCAGTCATAAGAACAAGGTACCCGCAGAGTTTCTTTTGGTTATAAGTGTCCAAGAATCCTGAATGACTACAGACAGTGAATGTTGAAGTGACTAGGGAATGAATCATCGGTTTTTACATACATGCATGCATGCATGCATACATACATACGTGCTTACATGCATAGATGCATAGATGCATACATGCAGACATGCATATATATATATATACGTACATACGTGCGTGCATACATAGACACTCGCACACATACATGTGCATACATACAAAGTGATATATATATATATATATATATATATATATATATATA
>NC_068997.1:54215043-54218302 GCF_001194135.2 Octopus bimaculoides | reverse complement strand
TATGTATATATATATGTATATATATATATATATATATATATATACATATGGTGTATATATATATGTATATATATATATATATATATATATACATATGGCATACTTACACCTGCACAAGCACGTATATATAAACGCACACACATGCAAACATACATTTCCTTTGTTATCTGTGCGTTGTGTGCGTGTATGTTTGTTTGTTTGCGGGCACAAGCTTCCTGCTCTCTATCCAACTCTTTCACTCATTGTGTGTATATACATATATATATATATATATATATATATATATATATGTGTGTGTGTGTGTGTGTGTGTGTGTGTGTGTGTTTGTGTGTGTATGCATCTATATATGTATGTATATATATAAACTGAGGCACACTATCTCACATATAAACATCGTATACACATAAAACACACATTTATAAGGAATCAATACATCTATTTGGCTAAACAACTGTTATGTATACACCCTTTGTTATTCATGTGTATGTGTGAGTGTGTGTGTGTGTGTGTGTGTTTGTGTGATGTTGAAGTTATTTCAAGTCTACCATTCTCTTTCATATACCGTTTCTACTGCTTGTTGGTGTCACTTGGAATGTATGTTTATGTCTTTGATCTTTATTTTTCTGTCTAATCATATATTTCAGCTCGTATCGAAAATTGTTGTTATAATAGGCGTAAATAACCGGATTTAAACAGCAGTTGGCAAATGAAACCAGAATGAATATTATTCGGAATGCTGCCAATACATTTCTATCGACATGTTTTCCAGTCATTATCATACCGTCACCAACAAATTCCTGCACATAAAACGGTACCCAGCAGATCATGAAGACAAGAACACTTATCAGAAGCATCTTAGCGACTCTTCGCTTTCTTCGAAGGCCGGTACCAACGGGTATTTTCTTTCGCCATAGGGTTGATATAATGCGTCCGTACATCACGATCATTGCTATGAAAGGCACAACGAAGAGAATGAGAAAATCGAAAAACCGGAATACCATATCCGTTTCGTCTTCTTCCATGAAGAAGTCACATGACCATCGGGGAATACCTGAAGTGTTGCCATTGTGGTCAGACAATTCATCCCTGGCGTTGTTATCTTTCGATGGGGGATTTGAGCTGGTTCTGTTCTGATGTTCTGTATCATCGGAAGACTTCAGCTTGCTGTAGAACTGAGGGATGACTCGAAGACCATAGAGGACGGCCGACAGCCAGACTAATCCAACGATTTTGGCGGCGAATTTCAAAGGAGTTTTACTGACTCTTTTTTGCAAAACAGCTTGGTACCGATCAACAGTAATGGCCATTAACGACAACACACTTGCTGATATGGCCACCACTTCGAAATATGGAACCAATACACAACGGTATATACTATACTCTAAATATATTTTGCTGAAGCTTTTCGCAGTGTTGCCAATGACTACAAGAGCAATTATTAGATCGGCAAACGACAAGGAAGATATATATAAATTTGCGGGAGTCCTCATATATTTCCGGGATACAACAACAATGATAACAGCAACGTTTCCGGTAACAGCCACGCAGATATAAAGTATAAACAACATCAGAAACGGCCATGATGGCAGGCTTTCGTATATCTCCAGGACAGAAAGCATGTTCCTTGGAGAGTTGAGAGATGGGTTTTTATTAGAAAAGTCAGCGCCTGTAATAAAGAAAATAAAATTTATAATAGTGAGAAATATATTCAAAAAATAAATGCAAAAACATAGAAAGATTAAGGCAAAAAGTTATATTAGGTGTGTGCTGATTTTTTTTTTTCGTTATTTTATTAGCAAAAAAAAAAAACTATCGATCATATAAATAATTAAGTCGATTAATTGCAACATAAATGGAATCGATCTCGCTCTAACAACTACACGAATGAATATATATATATATATATATATATATATATATATACATATATGAACATAAGTGTATTATATATATATGTATGCGTATATATACACATTGTATCACGTATATGTACGTATGTGTGTGTGTATATATACATATATATATAGAGAGAGATACACAGATAGATAGATATTATGTTATACATATATATAATATGGATATATATTACTTAATGAGGCGTCTTCTCACGTGATATGTTAAACATTGAAAAGAAATTAAAATCCCTTAGCAACAAAACTATCTATTATAATTATTCGTCGAAAAATGCCTTTAGCTATTTATTCCGGTTCTTTTGCGATCTCAGGTCAAACTCTGACGCGGACAAGCTTGCCATTCAAACTTCCTGGGCTGGTAATTCCATCGTTTCGGGATCAATAAATTGAGTACCAGTGAAACACTGGGGTCGATGTAATCAATAATCCCCCTCCCACAAAAATTTCAGGCCTTGTGCCTATAGTAGAAAGGTTTGTTATTATTATTATTATTATTATTATTATTATTATTATTATTATTATTATTATTATTATTATCATCATCATCATCATTATTATTATTATTATTATTATTATTATTATTATTATTATTATTATTATTATTATTATTATTATTATTATTATTATACGATGCATTTCCAGAATATATTTGTATGATTAATTCTTTTGGAATTCGGTTGCAATTAAAAGATAAATAAAATAGAAACGGACGCACGAGATACAGTGGAACTTATTGGTAGACATGTCGGAACTGTAGAAACAAATAAATACAATTCCTATCTTACTTCAAATTTATTTATTCCATTATGTTGACAAATAACATTTTATTGAACATTCGCATCGTTTATCAAACATGGTTTGCTCTTACATCAGAATCACTGATCAGATCTGGAATCGTTTATATCATTTCTTCCAATTTAATTGATCTCCGATGGAGAGGATGGCGCTTCGCATTTTTCTTCTTTTTCTTTTTCGAATTTTCAGTTTGACATTCTTCTGGAACTGTATTAATATGTCTCCACAAAGACCAGTATTAAATCTTGTGAGATGGAACTGATAGTGTTTATTTATTTAGTATTTTATGTTTACGAGAATCATAAAATATAAATATTGACTTTTTCTCCACGCATAATACTTACTATCCATGGCGTGAATTAATGAAATTCCGACCGAACTACTGATAGTGGTTACTATTAAGTATACATAGTTCACTGCATGATTTTGTTGTAGAGGAAAAGCAAAGTCTAACGTTTTGGGACAAAACTCTTCGTGAGGCTGATAATTGCGTACACACACACACACACACACACACACACACACACATATATATATATATATATATATAT
>NC_068997.1:54212246-54214757 GCF_001194135.2 Octopus bimaculoides | reverse complement strand
TATATATATATATATATATATATATATATTTATTTATTTATTTATATATATATATATATTCTTGAATATATACATATTGATCTCAAATTTTGGCTCAAGGCCAGCAATTTCGGGGAAGGAGTAAGTTGCTAAATTTGATTCCCAGTATGCAGCTGGTACTTAATTTATTGATCCCGAAAAGATGACAGTCAAAGTCGACCTCGGTAGAATTTGATCTCAGAACGTAAAGACAGACAAAATGTTGCTAAGCGTTTTCGCAGACGTGCTAACGATTTTGTCCGCTCGCTGTCTTATTCTTTCCTACTCTGGGCACAAGGGTCGAAATGTTTGGGGAGTGGGGCAGTCGATTAGATCGACACCAGTACGTAACTGGTACTTAATTTATTGACTCCGAAAGGGATGAACGGTAAAGTCGACCTCGGCGGAATTTGAACTCAGAACGTAAAGACAGACAAACTACCGTTAAGCATTTCGCCCGGCGTGCTAACGATTCTGTCAGCTCACCGCCTCTGAATATATACTTACTAACACAACAGATAACCATGGAAATTCTGGCCGATATCATTTTTTCAGAGAGAAGAGAAAAAAGATGTGACTCCCTTTTCCCGATCAGTTGCGAATGTAAATTTCTAAATTGATGTTACAGAAAATATTTGCAGGCATCTGACCCAACATATGCAGCTTTTTCAACCCAAATGCATATTTACATCTCTATGTATATTTTACTAGAGAAAGAAAAAGAGAAAGAGAGAGAGAGAGAGAGAGAGAGAGAGAGAGAGAGAGAGAGAGAAATAAAGGCAATAATGTTGCGGAATATTGAGGCCATTCAGAAACAGCTTTCCGCTCAGATTTTTATTGTTGTCCTGCAAAAGGAAAGAATCATTGCCTCTAGTTGATTTTGAACTCTAAACGACTTCGCCTCAACAAAGTGTATAAACATATATGCAACGACGCCACCGTCGCATACACATTCAGTGGTGCGGTGAAGGCTATCTAAATGTTTATCTTTCAGTGATGACAGCCATTTTGTTGCTGAGATCAGAATTAACCTTGCTGCGTGGGTTATCAGGAAATGCAGTAAGTAGCATTTCTTTGATATTTCTGAGAGTCTACTCTGCTTCCACCATTATATAAATGCCATTTCCTTACTATAGAGCAAGTCGAAGATGTAGTACATACAGCAGCACATATTGATAACATAATCTGCAAATCTCGCGATCATATCAGATTGAAATGGTTTCTAAGACTGAGAACCATCGATGCTAAATATACTAAAATTGAACCGCATTTACTTTACATTCACCTCTCTCTTCATAAATCATTGCTTGTAGCCATTCTTAAGATATGTGAGTTTCAAGTTCAAATCCATTGTGTGCACGAATTATAAATCTGCGGATAATATTATAAAACGGAAATAATAGTAAATATAAACGCAATAATTTGGAGATAGTTTAGAATAAAACTTTAAGAGTATCGATTTTCAAAGGATACTCAACGAAAGAATTTGCTTAAAATATACTATTATGAAGGTACTTCAACAATAATGGGAAGAAGTGAGACTGGATGAGCATATTTTATATTGCAGTCGTAGTTTCAAATCCTTCTTGTCGGCGATAGATTACGTGCATATTTAGACGGTAATTTGTTACCACCATAACACAGCTGATTGAATTATAGGGAAAGTGACTGAGTATTCAATTATGTAACATATTCAGTGAATCCAATATTTTGATTGACTAATATATAGCCCAGTCGGTATGGTCCATACAATTTCTGTTGATCCAGTTTAACTCTCAAAGCTTGTACCTTTCTACGACTATACTAAACAGGTATCTAAAATTTCACCGATGACCTTACTATGTGATGACATGTCTGCATGCCTCACTACGATAGGTTTTTGCTAAAATATGCGTGAGATAAAACAAAATAAGCCGATCACGATAGAAAGGTTACTAGTAGAGAGAAAAACGTTAAACAATTCTAAGAAAATGTAGCAAAGTCAGGTGAGAGATGATTATATGCTATTAATATAATTAGAAAAATATTACATCCAAAGATCATAAAGGAGATCACATTGTGATTGGAACGTGCTTACAAAGCGAACTCTTCACATAAATCTAAGCACATATGCACAACTTTAGATGCATAATACAGGAATATCTAACTTCTGCATATGTATCTAAAAATTATCGATACTCTTTTACATATATATGTTTATGAGTGTGTGGGTGTGTGGGTGTGTCTGCGACTGTGTGTATGCGTGTGGGTATGAATATGTATATATGCACATATAAGATTATTATTATTATTATTATTATTATTATTATTATTATTATTATTATTATTATTATTATCATTATTATTATTATTATTATTATTATTATTATTATTATTATTATTATTATTATTACATATATTAATTACCTGCAAGAATTTCATTCAAGCTGATAAGTATTAGCTCGCAGCCAAAACAATCAATCGTGTTATCTGAATGACAAACAATTAGAATCG
>NC_068997.1:54209260-54212236 GCF_001194135.2 Octopus bimaculoides | reverse complement strand
ATATGTACACATGAATACATACATACAATACATATATAATACGTATATATCATACGCATATATATTATATCTTACATACATGCATACATAATATATATATATATATATATATATATATATATATATATATATATATATCTTACATGCATGCATATATATATCATACATACTTCCGCATACACACTCATACACACGCACACACGGACACACATACGCACACACACCGACGCACACACATGCACATTCACACACATAGATGTATATATGCATATTAGGCCTTTGTTTTCTGTTTTCTTATTTGCGTTATTATTCAAGTGAAATATATTCAAGAAAATATCTTAATCTTTATTAAACCAATTTGAATTCTTGTTTCAACTGAAAACAGTTTCGCTGTGAGCAACACAAGCCAAAGTAACACGCATTGCCATACTTTTCATTGATAACATAATGGAATCGATCTTTCGATAAAGATATACAAAATTAAATGGAAGTCTATAGTGAAAATAATTAAAAAAAAACTATATATATTAATGCATACAATATACGTTTATATGTATATATACACACGCACAATATATATATAACTATATAAATATATATATATGTGTGTCGACATATATGTGCATATATTTGTCTATACACAAGCAACACACAGACAGACAGGCACACACGCATACATAGATATTTATACGTACGATATACTTGCATAACAACCCTACATTTATGTGCTTACATATATAAATATAAGTTTGTTATTCTCTCCTTTTCGCCCAACTCGTCATTATCAGGTCAGGCTTTTTGTGTTATATAATGTTTTATAATATTATGAAATAATGTTTGCCTTTGAATGCATTCTTAATCTTTGCTCCTTTTATCCAACATTGCGGATTATTCTTTAAACTACAGACGATTCTTTGTCTCTTTTCTGATAAGCACTTGCACTCTAATTTATTTTCAATGTAAAGAGATAAAACAAAAAAATAGCCTGACATTCTTTTATTCTTTGATTTATACTTAATTTTTTGTTTACTCTTTCATGTAGAAGTTTAGAAAAAAAATACATTTAATATTAATTACGAGGCGTTTTTGAATCACAGTGAGATTGTCGGTTATTTGTTTTACATAATGGATTAAAGTTATTATTCTGGAAATTTTTTGTTGGGAATTTCTTTTTCAGAGTGGTGAGTCTTTGTTGTGTATCGATAGTTTTCTATTGAATTAAAAAATTAATTTGGCACAAAACTAAGGAAAGTGTATTTAATAAAATCAAGACAAATTACGCAAGGAATAATAAAAGAATGATGTAAACAAAGCCGGAATTACGTTGTTTTTTTTTTTAAGTAGATGTTTTGTAAAAGAAAAGGTACTCTGTAGCTCGTCGCTCGACCTGCTATAAATAGTAGTCTGATCTTCCTCGTGGCGCATCTAACTGTCTTTTTGACAGAATACAAATATATTCTTAGATAAAAAGTGAACAAAATATACCGGATGACCACAGCTGAATTGAATTGAATCATGTTTCTTGGCGGGTAACCGTCTTGCGGATAAATAACAACAACAATCGTTACAATAAACTAATGTCTGAATCTATGTTTAAATAGGTTTACGTCTCTCTCTCTCTCTCTCTCTCTCTCTCTCTCTCTCTCTCTATCTATCTCTCCCTCTCTCTCTCTCTCTCTCTTTCTATCTATCTATCTATCTACCAGAATGTGTATGTATGTATGTATGTATGTATGTATCTCTCTCTCTCTCTCTCTCTCTCTCTCTCTATATATATATATATATATATATATATATATATATATATACATATATATACATATATATACATATGTATATATATGTATTTATATATACACTTATATACATATGTATATGTATGTATTTATATATGTACATGCATAATCACACATACTAACACTCATATACATATCTACCTACCTATACATAAATACACACTCACGTCCTAATACACATACACACGCAAAAAACACATTTTATGTGTCTGGCAGTTTTTTTTCCGCTGAGCGTTATCTCTCGTTGGACAAGTTCTTTTGATAGACCACAACTTGCCTGATGATCTTCTGCACCTACAGGTTAAGCTCAAAGTACCGAGAGACTGACTCAACCAACACTATATATATCATTAATCACCTCATGGCAAACCGACTGACATTACCATATGCCATCTTTGCTCCCTTATTTTACTATAAAAACACATTTAACACGCCTCTATTCTATAAATTTCGTCTCTTTCATATATCCAACAGGTCTCCAGGTAAGCCATACTGTTTCACGTAAATGTCCTTTCACATTTTCATTTCTTCTATTTTCTGTACTTGATGAAGATCTCCAATCCGAAACGTTAAATAATCCTTTTATGTGCACATCGTAATTATATACTGTTTCGCTGCCAGTATTTTGTCGGCTTTTATATAGAAGTTTTGAATATAATATTACGTCATAGAATCCTGCAGCCTTACCGGCCGAAACGGGTTTAGCTTTATTTTTTATATCATATATAGGTACGACCTACCGAAAAGAATATAAAACGTGTAGCTCAGATTAGTAAACAGATTTCTCCTTCGATGCGATGTCACATCTTTACATCCATCAGCTTTATCTTCACTGAGACACGGTATATCGATTTCTATGTCACCTCACCACCATAAGTTCATCTCACGTGACTTCCGTACCCTCACAAAACTTCTAAACATACAGCTGTTACTCAATTTACACGGGAGGATGATTTCACGAGTGGTCGTGCAAAATGAAGCTACGTAAAACGAGGTAAATTGATTTTAATGACGATATGAAAAATAATCAAAATAAATTTTAAACAAACTTTTAGTAAAATGGGGATAAAAATTCTTATCTATCTATCTATCTATCTATCTATCTATCTATCTATCTAAGGATCATAAATACTTTATATTGACAGTTGAAAATAAAGAGGGTTATCCTTGCAGTATATAT
>NC_068997.1:54200082-54208687 GCF_001194135.2 Octopus bimaculoides | reverse complement strand
TATATACGTATATATGTATATATATATATATATATATACATATATACATATATATATATGCATGCGTAGTTTTATGTACGTATGTATATATTCTTATGTGTGTCAGCGTGTGTGTTTCTGTGTGTCCGTGTGTCTGTGTGTCTGTGTTAGGCATGTGTTTGTGTATGTACACAGACATCTCAAATGTATATAGACCATCCCTCATTCTGCACTTTTATCTGTGCAGTCACTACTTGTTACTAAGATACTCAAACGGGTTAAATAATGGAAAAAAGCTGATAATGACAGGTCTGCTAAACATTAGAGTAACTATTTCAATGCATCAAATGACTTTATTCTTCTACTAAAAATAAACCTCCTGGGGTACATATACTTTTGAAATCACTGTGTATATATTTATACGCTTGTGTGTATATAAAAATATGCATACATATATGCACGTATATATATTTGTTGTTTTTTTTCAAAATGTAACCACATGTGAATCGTTGGCGATTTTTTTCCCTCCGTCTTCCTTTTCTCTTGGGCTTCCTCTATCTCCTGTTTCTGAAGAAGAGCCTTGCTCCAAACATAAAACCACCTTTCTTTCTTTCCATGAGCCTCTGCTAATACATTGCATGTACCACGTCCTCGCGTTTTTGTTTTTTTCTTGTGTTTGTATGTATATATATGTATATATATATATATATATATATACACATATAAATATGTATATAATATAATATAATATATATATATATATGCGTGTCTGTGATTTTGTGCGTAATTCTATCGTAATTCAGCTAAACCGGTTACTCTAAATTTTATAATAATCTGCATGCTGACAACATGGAATAATTGCGTTATTAAACGTACCTAATGCCATAATTTTAGATGATTCGAAATGTAAGATGTACTTTAAATATAATTGCATAGTCATTAAAGTAAAAGCGAATAATCCAGAATATTCACTAACGATTTGTAGTCTTATTATCAATGAATTTACTCACACGAGCCGTTATACGAATTAAACGGACCGGTTTAGTCTAGTCATTCCTTGTTGCCGTTTAAATAGATATAAACGAATATGCATAAATACATATTTAGATACACCGCCACACATATGTATCTCTGTACATGTTTGTGTATAGAAACAGACACACAAACGCGAACACACGCATATGTATGTAGAGTAATACCTAGCGACGGAAGATGCATTTGTATCAAGAGCTATCTTTATATTCAGCTTAACGTAAATGTCTTGTTAGTCACACAACATTGCGTTATTAGCTTTGATAGAACATCTCATAGAAGCGTTAGGAGCATAAAAGCACACACAGATCATAGCAGGCGAGAATGGCATATCATGGGCGTCGGAACTCCCATATCACGTGATTTGCTTCTATTACATATCAGCAGTGGGTGGCTTCCGGTCACTGCATGCCACTAAAATCTCGCTGCTACGATATATAGAATATCAGCACATTTTCAGTCGCGAATAGCAAACAGGTTTTTAGAACTTAATTATTAGCACTGGAAGTAGTATCTATCCATCTATCTATCAATCTATCCGTCTGTCTTTCTGTCTGTCTATCTATCTGTCTGTCTGTCTGTCTGTCTGCCTCTCTGTCTGACTGTCTATCTATCTATCTGTCAGTTTTTATCTTGAAATCTTCTCATATCCACATTCTTCAGGTGTGCTTCTGTGCATAGGTACGTGTACTTGAGCGCTTGTCTACATGATTACACACATATGTGTGACTATATATATATATATATATATATATATATATATATATATATATATATATATATGATATGTTCACTGATATATGTATATACATGAAGGCGTGTGTTTGTGTGTTTATACATGAGTGTTAATAATTATATATAGTTGCATGTGTCCGTAAATACCTATAGACACTTAAGTTTGTGCGCTCGCAAGTTTTGTGTGTGTGTTTGAGAGACAGAGTGAGAGAGAGTGTGAGTGAGAGAGAATGAGAGGGAGAGAGAGAGAGAGAGAGAGAGAAAGAGAGAGAGAGAGAAAGAACAGTTTCGTTACCAACGTCACCAAAATATTTCGTTATTTCCTCCAAGTTTCTTTTTTTCTTTCCTTTCTTTGTTTATTTCTGTTTAGTTCCAAACTTGAAAAATTCTGTTGTGGAATATAATTGTGTTTTTCTCCTTAATTGCTATAGTATTTAATCATTTCGTGTGATTCAGCATATTTTTAATTGTCATATATATTTATTTTCTAATTTGTTTCTGTAAATATTGCTTCCAGCTAAATTTGATGGCAAATCATTTTAGCATTTTAGCTGATTATTTGATTCCATAACCATTTACGTTCGTCTTAACATCATACTTGCTTCTCAACCTGATATAAACACAATTTATAATAGAATTATTTAATTATTATTTCTGTTTCTCTCTTAACTTTTAGAGAAACCCTAGATGTCACGAAAAGTAGATTGTCTTCAGAAATATCAGAAGTACATTGAAATATTTTTGAGTTTAATTCTCAATCAACTATTTGTCTTTAATACTTAATGTTATTTATTTTTTTATTGTATGAACTTCATACAGTTCACGTCTATATATTTCGATTCTCCATTGATGTGATGAGTTCACTGGAAACAAAAGAAGATTTCGACATTCGTAAATTTGCTCAGTTAATATCATTGAATGAATTAAGAAATGCGGGGCCCCCTACCTGGTTGCACGACCCGCTAGAAGTAGCAACCTAATCTACATCTCAGTACTAAAGGTAATCATGGTTTGGGGCCACGCTCAAAAATGCATACACAAACATGCACAACACACATTCAAATATATGTACGCACATCCTGTTTAATTTGCATACCTACATATATGTATATATACCATATACGTAAATATATGAATACACATGTATACACACGCATGAATCTCTCTCTCTCTCTCTCTCTCTCTCTCTCTCTCTGTATATCTATATATATATATATATATATATATATATATATATATATATATATATATATATATATTTATCTATTTATTTATTTATTTATTTATTTATATGTTAGTTGTAAGGGTTCCTTATGAATCGAAGCACAGCAAAATGTAAGACGCCAGAAAACGGCCAGGCACAGACATATAGAACTCACAGTAAAATAGAAAACAACTTTGTAGACTTTAAGTGCTGGCAGAATAAATTTTAGAAGCCATTCATGGTTAGCATTTTATATAAACATATGCGTGCGTGCGTGTTTTTTGCATGCATGTGTGTATGTCTGTACAGAGAAAGAGAGAGAGAGGAAGAGAAGGAGAATATGAGAGAGATGAATATGTATTCATAATTTGGTATATAATACTTTACGGTATCAGCCAGTGGTTATTTGGAAAACTGTCATAATGAAGTTATCGCTTTACGAAAGAGAAAATTAATATTGACGTCCATAAACAAACACCAGGTAAAAACTGTGCTGTTCTTTACTTTGATCAAACAACTAAGGAAAGGAGAGATTTTACATGGAACTTGGAGTGAAAGAGTAGCGAAGCAGTTTTGGTTGAAACGTTTTACACTAATCGCTTCAATGTCAATTTAAAATTGTTGTCCATTGCCGGGATAATTACATTTGACTTGAAAGAGATACAATTTTAAAGAAAGAAAAAAACAACACACAGGCAACTACCTCAGAGACGGTGGGGAAAAGAAGAAAGGAACAATAACATTTACAGTCTAGAATTAACAAGATACACAAATGGTGAGATATATTTGTTTGTTGCTAAAAGAAATTGGAGCATTTGCAAAGAATGATAGTAATTTCTTCTCTCTTCTTTTAGTATGTATCTCGTAATCGGCTTATATCGTTTACAAAGACATATAGTTTATGAAACAAAATGATACTGTTATGTGTTATGCCTCGTCACATAATGGCAGAATATCATTAAGAATCCATGTTAAGTGTCACAAGTACTGCATATCTGACTGTTAAATTTCTGTTTTACTGAAAATGCGATCTACTTTGATTCCTAAGAGACATCATTTTACTTCCATTTTACCGATATTTTTCTCAGGAAAACGACAGATGTTCAGAAAACACAAACGCCTTATATATTTAACATAATTCCTTACACATTTTTTCATCATTACTTTGTCAAATACAATGAAAGTGAAGCTTTGCTGATGAGATCATATTAAGTAGGAAACATTCATTTTTATGTCCCGTACTTATAGAAAATATAAAATGATATTAGTAAGTAATTTTGATATTAGCTCAGCATATATTTGTTTCGAGTCGTCTTACTAATGTGGGTATGACAATATGACTGAGACCAGAATATGAATGTTCTTCCAGGGCCCTGAACATATAACATCCAGAGATAAATAGATATATAGATAGATAGATAGATAGAGAGAGAGAGAGAGAGAGAGAGAGGGGGGGTAGAGAGAGTGAAATAGGGAGAGAGAGAGAAAAAAGTGGAGAAATACATGGCAGGTAATTTCTTTATTGAATTCGTACAGATGAAAGGAAAATCAACTCCAGCGGGATTGGAACCTAGGGGGCAAGGGCCTGAACAAATACCACTAGGAATTCTATCGAAGCCTCTTCGCGGACTCTATATGCCTGAAATTTTAGCGAAACCACTCACAGATCTTATTAATGAATAAGGAAGCAGACGTGAGATAAAGTTTTGCTAGAAATGGGATGGCCAAGGTTGGATCGTTTTAAGTCTATTCCGTCGCTGCTAAACTAGGGTTCAAAAAACAAACACAACACACGGTGAAGTCCCATACAAAAGAGGAAGAGAAGAGGGTTGGGATGAGGAGAAATAGCAGAAGAAAAAAAAGAAACAAGTTTGATTAAAAATAATTTGCGTCAAATAAAACTAAGGAATACTAAAATATGAAGGAAAGAAGCTATGAGGTATGGGACTTCGAAGGACAGCTGTTTCAAAAATCTGTTTAAGATGCCATGTTTCATGAAGTACTTCGGGGCACTGGGTGTGAAAGTAACGTTTTTCGCAAGGCAGAAGATAAAATTGTTTCGATCCAAAAGTTTGCATAAACAAACGGAAGTTTCCATTACACTGTGTTTTCGCGCGTGTGTGTGGATGTATGTGTGTGCGTGCGTGTATATATGGAAATAAAACAATAAATAAAAGAATAAAATAAAAACGCGTTAAGCATTTTATCTGCCATCTCCTTTCTTCCCATGCCAGATATATATTTGGTTTATATGTTTGACAGTTATTGCTTGTTTAGTGTGAAGAATATCTGCAGTGTCTACAGTTTCTTTGACGTGTTCTAAATAAATCCAATTAATATTCTTTCCATCAGGTATTTTTATAACTAACGTCCGCTCTAGTATTACTTTCAAGCTATTTACCCGTGAATTAGGTAGGTTTGTCATGTTGTTACAGTGAAATTGAGATGGAGATTTTATCTTATCTTATCCCGAGATATACAACCTTTCTTATTTTCATTACGTATCCTGTTTCACAAATTAGTATTACAATTCTAGCTAATTTCCACATAATTATACCTGACGAGCTTCTAATATTTCAGGTATTCGCAAAAATGATTGCTGAATAGAGAGAGAGAGAGAGAGAGAGTGAGTGAGTGAGATACGACTTTTGTATGAAAGTTAGGTGCAAAGTTTATACTAAAATACCACTTGAATCAGATCCCTTTCTATTGCCAGTTGTTGTTGTTGTTGTTGTTGTTTAACCCCAGGTCAGGCATGGTAGAGCAGATCTATGATTAAAAGCGTACCAGTTGCAAACATTCTGTCCGATCGGGGATTTCTTTAAGACACAGGTCCTATATTATTTATGGGAGAAGAGTTTCATTTAAAGGGGATTTGTATCTCTTGCAGGCTAAGGAAACAGGTATATGCTCCTAAAACTGATGCATTCTTTTCGCTAGTTCCGTGAACAAACGGTATAGCTTTATAAGATATAATTTCTATTTGAACAGCTTCATAAATGTGGAAGGGTTACGCTATTATCAATATAATCGTTATCCTCAAATCATGTGTTATGTATGGCAGATCAAATTTGTATCTAGTTATTATATTAAGACACACGTACATGCAAATACTCACTGAATTTCGTTAATTCTGAATCTACCAGATACTTAGCTTCATACCACTCGTGTGGTCCCTTTATATATATAAGCTACCTGCCCCTTTCAAAACCACTCCCCCCACCAAAAACTAAAACGACTGGTCTAAGGGAGATAACTAAATAAAACTCCGTTGAAAACTAAAAACGTACTATAATTTATTGAAATACAATAAATACAAATGGCTATTTTTACACGAATATAAGTAAGACGTTGACAGTGGTTGTGCGAAAGAGCAACCATGGCACCAAAGAACATTACTGCGAATAATTTAATGAACATACTTAGAAATCTACAAATTCTGTTGTTGATGACTCGGAAATTGTCAATTATCCGGTTCAGTTCTTAAACTCACTGGAGACACCAGGACCTCCTCCTCATTGCCTTCCATTGAAAATAGGTGCTCCGATCATGCTTCTGCACAACGTTTCTCAACCAAAGCTGTGCAATGCCACAAGAATTGTTGTGAAGAAATTTACGAGAAATATCATAGAGGCCATAATATTTTCTGTCTGTGGAAAAGGCGAAGATATTTTTTATTCCTCGCTTACCTCTAATACCGTCCAATATGCAGTGGCTCGGGAACGAAATTTGCTTAGGGGGTGCAAACCCAGGTCCAAAATTTTTCACAAACAAGGTCTTGTTTTTTTTCTATTATTTATTTTTGTGATTTGTTCTTTGGGAAGGAACCTAACTTCAAGCTACTTTTTACACATCACTTTTTTATTCACTGTTTTCTAAACCTGAGAAAAATAAGTAGGGCTGCAAATTTTGGTTCCGCACTCTGCAAAAATTCTAGGGGGTGCACTTGCACCACCTGCATCCCCTGTTCCCGGGCCTATGCCAATATGCCCTTCAAATCCAAACGACTTCAATTTCCAATACGTCTGTCTTTTTCGATGTCCATTAATAAGTCCCAAGATCAGAAAGTTACTCGTTTGCAATTATAGGAGGTCTGTTTTTCAAACAGTCAATTATATTTTCGTGCTCCAGAGTCGGGAACAAGGACAATCTTTTCATTTTCGCCGCTACTGGTAAAACCCGAAACGTTGTCTATAATTTTTTAGCATGGAATCAGCAAACTAAAATTTGCAGAATGAGTAACAAATTTGAATTAATATTGAAAACGTCACACTATATTCGTCTAAGGAAAGCTATTTGTCTTTTTGTTTGTTGTAAACCCAATAAATTATAGAACATATATTTTTAGTTTTTCCTAAACTTATTTTTAGTTATCTTGTACTAGACATAATCCAGAGTCTGTGTGATGTTTGCTTCATCTCTAAACTGAAATACTAGGGATCATAGAGCAGAGGTTTATATGCAGAAATCTGTAGAATTCCTAACTGCTACAGAAACTGAACTTTCTAACTGACACCCAACTTGACTGACACACAAATCATGCCAGCTTCTAAAACCTCACAAATTTCCCTACGGTACCAAGACCAAGTCTAATATTAACAGTAATAATTATATCATTGTTCCCGAATAATTAAAATTAAAACTGGTTCTAATGAGATTGGAACCTGGAATATTCAGACACAGAACTAAATTATGAAATACATTTAGATCGGAAATTTTAATTTTCTATAACCTAAACAAAAATATTATTATTATTATTATTATTATTATCATTATTATTATTATTATTATTATTATCATTATTATTATTATTATTATTATTATAGAAAGTTAAAAGATCCTATATGCCTGTATAGAAAACAATATGAAAGGAATGTGCGCTTGTTCATATTTTGATTTCGGAATTTTAATCTGTTTGAAGATATTTGGTTCCATGAATTGAATTGAGGAATTTTCAATATAATATATTTTTTTATTATTATTCGTTATCAAATTTAGGTGTGTAAGAAAAAAAACTTAACAAAAAGACAAAAAAGGTCTAGAAAAAGATAAAAAAAATAACTAAATATTTTTACCGAAATATATATACACGGATAAAAATTTCTCTATCACTCCGTGGAATTATATTAACAATGGAAATAATGGAAATCGGGAACAGGTTTCAAGTTTTAAATGAATTTATACCATTGGGCGGGGGTGAGATCAGGAATTGTAGTGGGGTGGGAGTTTATAAAGGGAAGGAAATGGGGCGACTGATACATTTATATACATTATATACATTGATATATATCACGAGCACAAGTATGTATATGGTAGTGCGAATGTGTTCTTTATTGTATGCGTATCAGCGTAGAGGTATGATAGTATGCATCTGCCTATGTAGGTGGTGTGTATATTTATTATAAATACATACGTCTGTGCGAGTTCAGTGTGTGTATGTGTTTGTGTGTGTGTGTGTGTGTGTGTGTGTGTGTGTGTGTGTGTCTTATGCTCATGAATTTGCAGCGATTATCTCTCTTCTCACTTTCTACACCCGCTGCATCCTCATTTCTGCCCCCTCTATAGATATACTCATGTAGCTACACACACACATACACATACACACTTTCTCTCTCCCTCTCTCACACACACGCACAATATATATATATATATATA
>NC_068997.1:54197837-54199227 GCF_001194135.2 Octopus bimaculoides | reverse complement strand
ATATATATATATATACAATTTGCGCGTATGTATATATGATAAATTATATATGTACATACTCCGTTATATTTGTGTGTGTGTGTGTGCAAACTAATCTAACAAAGAGAAGACTAGTATTGCCAGAATTTCCATCAGATATTTCGCTGCGAAGTTTTGCGTAATAGATTTCGATGTGACGAGATATTGAAGAATGAGAATTTAGTATTATGTTTTTCCAAAACCAATTACAGATGTATGATGATAGAGAGAGAGTGAGAGAGAGAGAGAGAGAGAGAGGGGAGAGAGAGGAGAGAGAGGAGAACGAGTTTGAGAGCGAGAGAAACAGAGAGAACAAAGAGACCAATCCATAGATGTATAAACTAATGTATACAGATGAGCCTGGATAATATTTTCGAGGGGAGGGGACTGAGAGCAGTTTACTGTAAAAGATAATCTGCTTTGTCAATGTGTGTGTATGAACACACACGTACACAGGCACACACGCACACAAGCACACACATACACACATAAATACACACATACATATGTATGTGGGTGTATGTATAAATTTCCCTGTATATTTTTGGATATATATGAGACAGGAAATGTGTGTAATGCAGTCCCTAAGTATATACACACGTCTCAAATTGCATTCATTCATCAAAACATTCAATGAATTCTCATTAAATGCAGTTGCACACCAAAGCGCGTCTTAGCGTTATTGTGAGTGCGCGTGTATCTGTATGTATGTGTGTGTATATGAACGTACGTAAATATATGCTTGTATACACGCATATATGTGTGTGTGTGTGTTCAAAAATTGCAGAGGTGGGCAACAAAAGAACACGCGAAAAAATCATACAGAAGACGTAGGTTTCTTCCCTCATCGATTATCGTCCAAACGTCATAACAATTTCGCTCCTTTGACGATAAGATTGTTCAATTTGGTGGCGTCAACAGCAAAAAGATGCTGAGAATATGTGAACGAATGTAGAAGATTGTGGGGAAACATAAACGATAAACGAAGACAGAATAAGACAAGACATAATGGAAAACGACAGATATAGTTGGAGCATAGAATTATATATATATATACATGTATATATACATATACACACATAAATAAAAGTCTTATGTGTATACAGCAGTAGTGAGACAAGACATGTGTAGAAGTAACGCTAATGGAAAATGGTGTCCTATAACTTGAAAATGAAAGTAGAGAGAAACATGAGTGTGGGTTTGTGTGTTGGAGAGAAACATGTGTGTCGCTTGTGTGTGTATACACACGCGCGCACACCCACACACACCATAGCAACCTTGTGTGGAAACAATTGTAGTGATAAAAAAATTACTGTCCAAGCGCACTCCTTCTTGTCGACTCCAGTTTCTTCAATTATATATATATATATAT
>NC_068997.1:54196671-54197126 GCF_001194135.2 Octopus bimaculoides | reverse complement strand
TATATATATATATATATATATATATGTGTGTGTGTGTGTGTGTATGTATGTATGTATGTATGTATGTATACACACCCAAACATGTCTATGCGTATATACAATGTATTAAAAATTACGAATGTATAACATATTTGTATAATATACACATATATATCATATACGACATATATTTATAAATGCATTTATGATCTATGTGCATGTATGTATATCATTATTCAGTTTATTTCAATATTTCTTGCCTAATGAGAAAACAACGATTTCTAACCTAGACCCAAGGTTCCTTCATTGGAATTTTAACATCATCAACAGAGTACTTTTGTTTGTACGTATGTATGCATTTATATATGTATGTATGTATGTATGTATGTATGCACGTATGTATGTATGTAAAATTGTTTAAATATGTACATATACAAAAACGTCCACACATACTTATACATGTATGTTCATATATA
>NC_068997.1:54194704-54196445 GCF_001194135.2 Octopus bimaculoides | reverse complement strand
ATATATATATATATATATATATATATATATATATATATATATAGATATATATATAGATATATATACTCGCATATTAGGTGTATATAAGAATTATGGATATTTTGTACATATACGTGCTGTGTATGTGTGCGCATGTGATTAACCTAATGTCTTCACAGTTATCACCTACGAAATATTCACGGTATTTGATGTCCAATGCTTACTTCACTGTTTCCTTTTGTTTGTTTTGTTTTACTTTGCTAATTCACATTTCAAATTGCTCTCCGTATGTGCACAGGAATTTCAGAAGCAAGACGATAATCTTCTCAGAGACCTTAGAGCAAATACGCACCTATATTCAGTGAATTGATACTAATGAAAGAAAATATATTAAAATTATTCTTGAAGAAGTATCCAAGCGAATACATTTCGTGCCAAATTGCAGAACTTGAGATTGCAATGAACCATTTTTATTTCCGTTCTACGAATTTTTCTATACTTTCATTTTTCAAATATCTGATCGATACCAAATTTCAAGATTGGAGTCAAATAAAAATAAAGACAAAAAAAACAATCAAGATATTAAATAATAAATAATGTGAAAATATTCTTATTTTTAATTCTCATTATATTTCGTCTTGACCTTTAGTGTGAGGCAGGCCTTATTAAGATGTGGTATCTATAATTTACACATACCATGCGTGTGTGTGTGTGTCTGTGTGTACACTACTGTATCACTGTATCAACTTGACTATCAGACATTGTTATACATCACTAGTCGCGTTACCCTTCTTTCTTGATTGGGCTTTTGTTTCCCATCTTGTTTTCACTTAAGTGAATAGTTTTCCTATAGTTATGGAGGCCTTCTAAGTCGTCTTTTCCGATCTCTTGAATATCACTCAACAACTGCACTGGTCAAACTGCTGTCTGTGAAATCTTGCGGCTTATCATGGCTCAACGAAATTCTGCTTTCGTATTCTGCAATCACATTGTTCACTCCGCTCTCGAATTATCACACTTCAAATATGTTCACGTTATGATATTCCTAGAATGCAGCTTTCCCTGTACCTTTGCATCGTTACCAATCTGCGTTATTCCCCTTCATAGTAACCCGCGTCTCACTTGCGTATAAGATCTCAGGACGGTGTTATTGAAGTGTATGACACTTATAATACACCAGGGTCTCCTACTTGTTGACGTAAACCCTCACTTTCAGGTATCTTCACAAGAGAAATCCGGACTAGTCAAGTCTGGTGAACCTGAAGGCCATTCAAAGTAGACCTCACACACAATTCCAGTAAGATGGGGCAACTGCATATACCGCCAGAGAAAGAATGCAGTTGCTACGGCAGTGCTTTGGAGAGAGAATAATCTCCCGCTACGGCAATGTCAACTGGCCTTCTCGTTCACCAGACTTGACTTGCACGGATTTTTTCTTGTGGGGATACCTGAAAGAGAGACCCTGGTGCAACTAGAGGAGAGCATGAATAAAGAAATCAGAGAAGTGGGATTTGAAACTCTTGAGGGTGTTATGGTTCAAATTTTGGAAAGACCACGGGTGTACGAAGCCGAAAATGGCTGCCAAATAAGCGATATCAGTTTTTATATGTGATGTAGAGGTGTTGCAAAATTTGACTTGTGCATATTCATTTCCATTATTTCCTTTATATTGTATCAAAATTTCATGCATTTATTTGTAAATTTGAGGAAGTTCTTAAAAATTGAAACCCATCAGACCCTTTTGAGATACCCTGTACAATCT
>NC_068997.1:54193939-54194594 GCF_001194135.2 Octopus bimaculoides | reverse complement strand
TATATATATATATATATATATTCGGTATTAGAGGGTAAGTCTATGTGAAAATTTGAACTATGAATGATGTCATTTATATAATTAAACGCCAGTAATGATTCCATTCAATATTGTCCATTAATCAGAACTTTAGTCTAACAAATGAGATTACTAGCTCTCACCTCCTCGTCTCCTATCTCTCTTCCTCTGTGTATATGTGTACACGCGAGCGAGCGCGTACGTGTGTGCGTGGGTGTGTGTTTGTTGGTCTGCATTTTGGAAATGTAATTGAGCTAAGATACATTCGAGGGACACGAACACAAGATAAATCATTTTTCTATCTCCGAACACCAAGATTTTCCTTGCTGAATCAGATAATTACTAAGTTATTCGTTATAAATAGCCTAAACAGGGATCGTCGTTACTGTGGAAGGCATGAGGATAGTGTATGTGCACATATATATATATATGTGTGTGTGAGTGTGTTAGTATGTGTGTGTTTGTGTGTGTATGTGTATTCGCGTGTGTATGCATATAGATAGATACACACACAAATATATATACATGTATATATACGTACACACACATATTAAAATATATATATATATATATATATATATATATACACACATAGAGACATGCATGTATTTGTACGTTATGCACACACACACACACA
>NC_068997.1:54189917-54193618 GCF_001194135.2 Octopus bimaculoides | reverse complement strand
GGAGGAGGAGGAGGAGGAGGCGGAGGAGGAGGAAGAAGAGATGTGTTGTTGTCAGGCTGCTATGAACTCTTGGGCAAGTCACTTGTGACAAAATCCTGGGTAATCCAATAATTATAAGTGAAACTTGGAAAATAAAAGCTGCCCGAAAACCCAAAGTTGGGTGGTTGTCGGTTCATTCGGTCCTTGAGTGTCTTAAGTATAAATCATTACTTCAGAAGACATATGAACCACGTATTTGATCAGAAGAGAATTTCCGCTCTTCAGCCAGCATTAGTCTTGACGTTGGCCTTCTTTGAAAAATTCGTAGTTACAGCTATTCTCTATCTGATATACTTATGATTTTAAGAAAAATCGATCCGATGTTGAAAGCAGTTCTGGCCGTGGCCATCCCCTCTACGCAGACATACTTTATAAGATATTTCATTATCTAATGTTTGATTTGCAGTGTTTGGTTTTCGAGAATTTCGTTATTTCTCGCAGTTCAGTCGATCACTAAACAGCTCGTTCCCAGACTCGCAATCGTCTTTTACCAATTAGCATATATAGTTTAAAATCTTCTCCCTCAAGAGTTGCTCGTATTGCTAAAGACCAATAGTTCCTTCTGTAATTCAACCTCAGTAGAATAAAATTGAAGGACTTGAGAGAATTAAGAGCTATTATTCCTTGGAATGTGGCCTAAAGAATGCCATAGAAGCAGTCTTTTGCAACCCATCAATTACATTGAATAAGACGTACATCAAACAAGTGAACTATATCAATATAAATACTTGCTTCTAAAACTATTTTCTTTCAACAGAACAACCGGTTGTACACCATTTCGTTATTGCTTGCTGTTGTGCTATATTTCAGGTCAGCCATGATGAAGTATATCTGTGATTAAAGGCGTTCTGCCATAACTATCTCTGTTGCTTCCGGCATCATGCACCTTGGACTACATTATCTTGTACAATGTTTCTTAACCGTTGTCGATACGACACTTAGGCGTTCATTTAAGATTTTATTTGCTAAAACTTATGCCCAATAAACTGGTTATAATTCTGCAATACACAAAATATTAAAAAAACAAAAATTCATGTACTCTCTCTAATAATATTTCACTAGCAGGAGTCGGCGAGCTGCCAGAAACGTTAGCACACCGGGTGAAATGCGGTATTTCGTCTGTCTTTACGTTCTGAGTTCAAATTCCACTGATGTCGACTTTGCCTTTCATCCTTTCTACTCTGGCTCGGAGCAGTAGCCACTGTCAGGACCCCAGTTATGGGTTATCTTGCATATGTTATGTCAATCCATCTGAGTGCGAGGGTGCTGAAAGCACTGTTGGTTGAAGTCAGGGCACACAGTAAAATCACCGGGACTGAGGGACTCATTGCTGTTGTCACACCGTACTTCTAGGAAACGGATACGTTGATTTAAAACCTGCGGTTTTATGGGATTTCTTGTCATCTTGCTTCAGCCTGTCATTTTGTACTAATTACGGAGACTTAGAGCGTGGCACTCGTGTTGTACAAGCATTTATCACTATAATCTAACGACGTATGGATGCCTCTTAATGGTGATCTCATTGTTTATTCTATCTACTATGGCGATAGAAGAGTGGCAGCGTGTGTAACCCTAACCAGTTGGAAACTTGCAGTGTGATACAATTTTCGCCTCCCACTTATGCTTTAAACCACGCAGATCTGCATCGGAACTGAATTGTAATGTGAGATATCATTGACAGTAACTCAGAAACGCCAATGACAAGGAGAAAAGAAAAAAAGGAGACGGCAATCATCTATGAAGATGGAGCAACTACTATACATATATGATAATGCATTCTACATGTAAACGAAATTAAAATAGGTTTCTAGTTTCACATTGTAGTTTATTTCCCATTAATTGAGTCACCTATCTCTTTAAGAGAGTTATTAAAACCACATTTTCAATGTACCTCCATTTCCAACATTAATACCACTAATTACCCATTTAGATATATCTCTCTAAACGAAATTTTATTCCAATAAATTACTATATCTTAGGCCAGGCAACGTTATACATACACACAGACACACGAGAGTAAATCTAGATACTGAAATATATGCATCCCTATGTAAATATGTGAGTTTTTGTGCGTAGGCTTGTGTTTCTTAATATGTTGAAATGTACGAGTCATTAAAATGAATTACATTAATGCTATTAAAGTCAGGCGGAATTAACAAAGAAAAGCTTAGAGAAAACAGTTGCAGAATGGATAGATACGTTCGCTGTTTCAGATTAAGATTCATTGACAGCAGACGACTCTGCTAGCTGTGTGTTGCTTGCATGTATTATTAGAAACACACACACACACACACCCAAACACACCCAAACACACACACACACACACACACACACATATGCACCTCACCTCCTGCATACATATACACACACACACACACATAAATCAAGGTATTGACCATACCATAGGATGTTCTAAAAAAACCGCTGGTTACAACGCACTTATATGCATACATACATACATACATACGTATATGCACCCGCATCCACATTCTTTCATCTGTATGTTTAAACATAAGAAGTTATCGAGCGATCCTGGATTGAATGCTGGATTCTGAGGGGCATTATATATTAAATATATATCCAATTGAACACACACAAACACACACACATACGCAGACACAAATCATGTATATACACATATACACGATCATATATACAGATCGGTATTAGGGTTGTAGGAGCCAATATCATACCGACAAGTGGTTACAGTGCGTACCATAAATATATATCGGTCGAGAGAATAGAAAATAATATTGAGATGGAAACTTTCTTCCGATTCATGATGAAAACTTTTGTAGCAGAAGCATGATTAGCATTTGGCTGTTTAGTCTTAAATGGGCGCATAGCTGCTTAGCACGCCTGTTTTTTTCTGCAAGTGGTCATATGACCGGGTCACGTTGCAGTTTACACATTGGCCAAATCCATATATGGGTACAGGATGCCTTAAGTTATCCAATCAGACTACTTGCCAGACTAACAAAGCGCGCCACAACAATGTTCGTTTGCCGAAACCATACGACAGCTATAAAGAAAGAATTTCCTGTAAACTAGCTCAGAGGGGAGAGTCTAATCAGGAGAGGGCTTCGGCGCGATGCCGTGCACCTTCCTGCACAAATCCTCATGTACCCCCTGCACGAGGAAACAATGTGTATTTGCTAACAGTATTATTCATGTTGTACCAGTTGGCACTCAATTATAACCTGTGTCTTCGTATTCCTTTGTGCTTTTAATCATGACTCATTTGGAACCAGAAGATTACAATATTGCCACACCACATCAACTACTACGCATTCATTAATAAGAAGTTCATATTTTCATTTAATAAATTCTTCAATTTAAAGCTTTCGGAAGCAATCACAAAGCCAAACACAACCAGATAGCTTTAATGGAATATGGATTTTATCATTTAAGAATCACATATTGCCGTATATCTTTGTAACAGTATTTCAGGCAAATGCATTCGTACTCATATGTCGATTAGGGTATATATACTTCTGCCGAACGTCTCTGGTACAACTCGTTCAAATCGTTTAAATACATTACGACGACAACCTCAGATCTCCACGCAAAATTTACATAGAGAGAAGCGTGATATCTTGTGACGATGTACATACATACATACAAATATTTATATATGTATATGTACGTATATATATATATAT
>NC_068997.1:54187477-54189854 GCF_001194135.2 Octopus bimaculoides | reverse complement strand
TGTGTGTGTGTGTGTGTGTGTGTGTGTGTGTGTGTGTGTGTGTGTGTGTATATATATGTATGTATGTTTGTATGTATATACATATATACATAAATGCATACATACATACATACACACATAGATACATACATACATGTACACACACACACACAAATGCACACATATATATCCTTTTTTCTACTCTAGGCACAAGGCCCGAAATTTTGGGTGTGGGTGCCAGTCGATTAGATTTACTCCAGGACGTAACTGGTACTTAATACCCCGAAAGAATGAAAGGCAAAGTCGACCTCGGCGGAAATTGAACTCAGAAGGTAAAGACAGATGAAATACCGTTAAGCATTTCGCCCGGTGTGCTAACGTTTCTTATTTCTTTATTGCCCAGAAGGAGCAAAACATAGAGGGGACAAGCAAGGACAAAAAAGGGATTAAGTCGATCACATCGACCCCAGTGCGTAACTGGTACATAATTTATCGATCCCGAAAGGATGAAAGACAAAGTCGACTTCGTTGAAATTTGAACTCAGAGCGTAACGGCAGATTAATTACAGCTAAGCATTTCGCCCGCAGTGCTAACGTTTCTGCCAGCTCGCCGCCTTATATTTATTATATGTATGCATACACACATACACATCTATGTGTATGTGTATGCGTGAGTATATTTGTGTGTGTGTGTGTGTGTGTGTGTGTGTGTGTGTGTGTGTGTGTGTGTGTGTGTGTGTGAGAGAGAGAGAGAGAGAGAGAGAGAGAGTAAATCAATTGTTTATTTTCTAATTATGTAAAAATTGCCCAAAGCATCCTCTGTCGCAAAACCTCACCCACCGATTTTTGTATATCCCACTATTCTCTCTTATCTACCACCTTATCTACCTACCTATACACACACACATATATATATATCCATCTCTCTCTATATATGCAAAAATGTCGGATAGGTAACACATTACGACTAACGCATAAACTAACAGAAGATACAAAGTTTAAAGTAGGCGCTGCTTGAAGTTTATTTTTCACTTTATATTCCTTCCGATATAATTTATCTTTCATTTTCATTGAACCATTGAATGCAGACAAGACAACGCATTACAATAATAACAACAGCAGCAGTCCCAAATTACTTCTTTCCATTGATAGGATGTGCAACGAGGAGAGACGAACTAGTTGGAGTTGTGAAGTGAAAGCATAATGTATGTTACATTTGCCAGATTTTGCATGTTTTTATGGGAATTGCTTGACGTTTTATATGGCGCTGTGTGGTCATCGCAGTAGTCTTGGGTTTCATAAAAATGACTCGCAGTTTCGGGAGTACCTGCTCTTTATGTTCTTGCTTACGGTCCTATCTAAAAGTGTTTCTTTTCTGTTTATATGCATACATATACTTACACATGTATTTATATATAAACATATATATATACATATATATATATTTAAATGTATATATGTATATATATAAACATATATTTATTGAGAAATATATGTATATATATATATATATATATTCACACACACATATATATGTATATATTTATATATATACACATACATATGTATCCATATATACAAGTGAATGTATATATGGATATATATGCGTTTGTGTATAGTGGAATGAATATATAACTTCGCAAATACACATATAACCATAAAATAAGAGGAAGGTATTATAGAAGTTTCAATACGCTTACACTTGAGTACAGTTATCGTCAGAAAAAAGCAGTATATATGCGTTGCTATTTGCCTGTATATATGTGTGTATGTATGTATATTTGTAGGTATGTTTGTATATATTATCTATATATCTATACGTCTGTATGTTTGTCTGTGCGTTTATCCATTTTGTATGCGTACGCATATGTTTACATCCGCACCCCCAATACATACATACATACATGCATATATATATATATATATATATATATATATATGTGTGTGTGTGTGTGTGTGTGTACATACATACATACACATACATACATACACATATATACAAACGTGCATCGATGGCTACAATGTTCGTAATTATCTGTGAAGGAATGTAAGAATACGTAGAAGAACGTAGAGTTTTCGTAAAATTCTCCCGTTGTAGATTTGCAAAACATACATACATACATACATACCTACAGACAGACAGACAGACAGACAGACAGACAAAAATAAGCCTGTTGTTGATGCTAAAATTCCAACGAAGGAGCCTGGGATCTAGGTTAGAAACCGGTTCGAGAAACCTTGAAATAAATTGATTGACCCTTTTTGTTGTTATCAAAATAATGAAGGGCAAATAGGACTGCAATGAGATCAGAGACACAACGTAAGGAGCTGGAAGCAACCCTGTTTGGCATTTTGTGCGACGCTTTAAGAACTCTCTCATCTCGTCACAAGAGAAAGA
>NC_068997.1:54186347-54187267 GCF_001194135.2 Octopus bimaculoides | reverse complement strand
AGGAGGAGGAAAAGAAAAAGTTGGGTTGAGGAGGAAGATGGAGGAAGAATTGGAAAAGAAAGGAAAAGGAGGAAGATGACCTGGAGGAAGATGTGGAAAAGTCGAGGAGGATGTGGAAATAGAGGAGGAGGATGTGGAGGTAAGGGAGGAGGGAGATGTGGAGAAGGGTAAGAAGAGGAGGGCGCGAAAGAAGTGGAGGAGGAGGACTTGGAGGACAAGGATGTGGAGGGAAAATAGGAAGAGATCAACCATGACAGGCTGAAAATACGAGAAATGTTTTATTTTTTTAGACAGGTCATGGCTACGGCAACAACATAAACAATAGAAAGAAGAAGAAGAAGAGTATCCTAACAATAATGACAGCAATAAAGGGTGCAAAATGAATCGATCAATTAATATTAAAAGAGAAAATAATGTGTTACATTCGTTACCGAATCTATATTTATATGGAATTGTTTGTATAGCTTTGAGCAGCTGAAATATCTGCGCTGTTTTAAAACTCTGGCTTTCGGCTATAAAATAGCGAAATGATTAGCTTAAGCTAGGCGAAATAAAGATGATATAATATGTTAGTATAGGAATATATATTCGAGCTGATGCACGCAGCTCGTACGAAGAATGGTGTTTCGATATATTATGGAATTCTGGAAATTCTCAGCTATGTTTTCTTGTTTTTTTTCTTTTCTTTTTCTTTTGAGCAGAGAGTAATGTGTGACAGAACATAACAACAGGAAGGTGTTTTCTCGTATTTGTGAATGTAAGTTAGCGTGGTAATAAAATAAGGTAAGAATACCAAGATGGAGTTTTATACACATCCAACCTCGCATTCACACTTTCGAACTCAAACACGCACAAACACACACACACACACACACACACACACACACACACACACACACACACACACACACACACACACA